>NC_090443.1:184187647-184389191 GCF_031143425.1 Pleurodeles waltl | reverse complement strand
CACCTAGAAGACTCTGAGTTTCTGTGGTCTGAATCAGGAAAGTACCCGAGGTCTTTGGGTGTACCCTGGCACCACTGGGTTACCGTATCAGTACCGGTTCTGAAAAACCCAGTACCTCATGACCCCAAAACCCATACCCACCCTAAAACCTACAAATGCTTTTACCACCACAAAACCCATAACCACCCCAAAACATAAAAATGTCCTTCCCACCCGAAAACCCATTCCCACCCTAAAACCTAAAAATAACCTACAACCCAAAAACCATACCCTCCCTAAAACATAAAAATGTCCTTACCACACCAAAACCCATAGCCACTCTAATACCTAAAAATACCCTTACCACCTCAAAACCCATACCCACCCCAATATCTAAAAATGCCATTAACACTCTAAAACCTAAAAATGCCCTTACCACCCCAAAACCATTACCCACCATAAAACCTAAAAATGCCCTTACCACCCCAAAACCCATGCCAACCCTAAAAACTAAAAATGCCCTTTCCACCCCAAAACCCATAACCACTGAAAAACCTAAAAATACCCTTAGCACCCCCAAACCCATGCCCACCGAACAACCTAAAAAAGCTCTTACCACCACAAAACCCATATAAACCGTAAAACCCCAAAAATGCCCTTACCACCCCAAAAACCCATGCCCACCCTAAAACCTAAAAATGCCCTTACCACCCCAAAACCCATACCCACCCTAAAACCTAAAAATACCCTTACCACCCCAAAACCTATACCCACCCTAATACATGAAAAAATGCCCTTACTACCCCAAAACCCATGCCCACCCTAAAACCTAAAAATGCCCTTACCACCCCAAATCCGAAACTCACTGTAAAACCTAAAAATGCACATACCACCCCACAACCCATACCCTCCCTAATAACTAAACACCCTTTACCACCCCTAACCCCATAATCACCCTAAAACCTAAAAATACCCCTACCACCCCAAAACCCATGCCCACCCTAAAACCTAAAATGCCCTTACCAACCCAAAACCCATAGCCACCCTCATACCTAAAAAATGCCCTTACCACCCCAAAACCCATGCCCACCGAAAAACCTAAAAAAGATCTTACCACCCCAAAACCTATACCCACTGTAAAACCTAAAAATGCCCTTACAACTCCAAAGCCCATGCCCACCCTAAAAAATTACAATGCCATTACCAGCCCAAAACCCAAACCCACCCTAAAACCTTAAAATGCCCTTACCACCCAAAAACCCATACACACCCTAAAACCTAAAAATACCCTTACCACCCCAAAACCCATACCCACCCTAATACCTAAAAATACCCTCACCACTCCAAAACCCATACCCACCCTAGAACCTAAAAAAGCCATTACCACCCCAAAACCCATGCCCATACTAATACCTAAACATCCCTTACCACCCCAAACCCACCCTAAAACCTAAAAATACCCTTACCACCCTAAAGCCCATGCCCACCCTAAAATCTAAAAAGCACTTACCACCCCAAAGCCCACACCCACCCTAAATCCTAAAGATGCCTGTACCACCCCAAAACCTATACCCACCCTAAAACCTAAACAAACCTTTACCACCCCAAAACCCATACCCACACTAATACCTAAAAATACCATTAGCACCCCAAAACCCATACCCACCCCAAAACCTAAAAATAAACTTACCACCCCAAAATCCATGCGCACTCTAAAACCTAAAAATGCCCTCACCACCCCAAAACCCATACTCACCGTAAAAACTAAACACCCCTTATCAACCCAAAACCCATAACCACCCTAAAACCTAAAAATCCCTTACTACCCCAAAAACGATGCTCACCCGAAAACCTAAACACCCCTTACCACCCTAAAACCCATACCCACCCTAAAACATAAAAATACCCTTACCACCCCAAAACCTAGGCCCACCCTTAAACATAAAAAGCCTTTCCCAGCCCAAAACCCATACCCACCATAAAACATAAAAATGGCCTTACTACCCCAAAACACATACCCACCCTAAAACCTAAAAATGCCCTTACAGCCACAAAACCCAGACCCACCCCAAAACCTAAAAATGTCCTTACCACCCCAAAACCTATACCCACCCTAAAATCTAAAAATAACTTTACACCCCAAAACCCATACTCACCCTAAAACTGAAAAATGCCCTTACCACCCCAAAACCCATACCCACCCTAAAAACTAAACACCACTCACCTCCCCAAAACCATGCCCTCCATAAAACCTAAAAAAGCCCTTACCACCCCAACACCCAAACCCACCCTACAATCTAAAAATGCACTTACCACCCCAAAACCCATACCCACCCTAAAACCTAAAAATGCCCTTACCAACGCAAAACCCATACCCACCCTAAAACCTAATATGCCCTTACCACCCCAAAACCCATGCCCACCGAAAAACCTAAAAAAGATCTTACCACCCCAAAACCTACACCCACTGTAAAACCTAAAAATGCCCTTACAACTCCAAAGCCCATGCCCACCCTAAAAAATAAAAATGCCATTACCAGCCCAAAACCCAAACCCACCCTAAAACCTTAAAATGCACTTAACACCCAAAAACCCATATCCCACCCTAAAACCTAAAAATACCCTTACCACCCCAAAACCCATACCCACCCTAATACCTAAAAATACCCTCACCACTCCAAAACCCATACCCACCCTAGAACCTAAAAAAGCCATTACCACCCCAAAACCCAAGCCCATACTAATACCTAAACACCCCTTACCACCCCAAACCCCAAACCCACCCTACAACCTAAAAATACCCTTACCACCCCAAAGCCCATGCCCACCCTAAAACCTAAAAAGCACTTACCACCCCAAAGCCCACACCCACCCTAAATCCTAAAGATGCCTGTACCACCTCAAAACTTATACCCACCCTAAAACATAAACAAACCCTTACCACCCCAAAACCCATAGCCACACTAATACCTAATAATACCATTAGCACCCCAAAACCCATACCCACCCCAAAACCTAAAAATAAACTTACCACCCCAAAATCCATGCGCACCCTAAAACCTAAAAATGCCCTTACCACCCCAAAACCCATACTCACCGTAAAAACTAAACACCCCTTATCAACCCAAAACCCATAACCACCCTAAAACCTAAAAACCCCTTACCACCCCAAAACCCATACCCACCCTAAAACGTAAAAATACCCTTACCACCCCAAAACCCAGGCCCACCCTTAAACATAAAAAGCCCTTCCCAGCCCAAAACCCATACCCACCATAAAACATAAAAATGGCCTTACTACCCCAAAACCCATACCCACCCTAAAACCTAAAAATGCCCTTACAGCCACAAAACCCAGACCCACCCCAAAACCTAAAAATGTCCTTACCTCCCCAAAACCTATACCCACCCTAAAATCTAAAAATAACCTTACAACCCAAAACCCATACCCACCCTAAAACTGAAAAATGCCCTTACCACCCCAAAACCCATACCCACCCTAAAAACTAAACACCACTCACCTCCCCAAAACCCATGCCCTCCATAAAACCTAAAAAAGCCCTTACCACCCCAAGACCCATACCCACCCTAAAACCTAAAAATGCCCTTACCAACGCAAAACCAATACCCACCCTAAAAACTAAACACCCCTTACCATCCAAAAACCCATACCCACCATAAAACCTAAAAATGCCATTGCCACTCCAAAACCCACACCCACCCTAATACCTAAAAATACCCTTACACCCCCAAACCCATACCCACCCTAAAACCTAAGAATACCCTTACCCCAAAACCCACACCCACACTAAAACCTTAAAATAACCTTACCATCCAAAAACCCATACCCAGCTTAAAACTGAAAAATGCCTTTACCACCCCAAAACCCATACCCACCCTAAAACCTAAAAATACCCTTCCCACCCCGAAACCCATACCCACCCTGAAAGCTTACAAGCCCTTGTGACCCCAAAACCCATACCCACCCTAAAACCTACGAATGCTTTCACCACCACAAAACCCATAACCACCCCAAAACATAAAAATGTCCTTCCCACCCGAAAACCCATTCCCACCCTAAAACCTAAAAATACCCTACAACCCAAAAACCATACCCACCCTAAAACATAAAAATGTCCTTACCACACCAAAACCCATAGCCACTCTAATACCTAAAAATACCCTTACCACCTCAAAACCCATAACCACCCCAATATCTAAAAATGCCATTACCACTCTAAAACCTAAAAATGCCCTTACCACCCCAAAACCATTACCCACCATAAAACCTAAAAATGCCCTTACCACCCCAAAACCCATGCCAACCCTAAAAACTAAAAATGCCCTTTCCACCCCAAAACCCATAACCACTGAAAAACCTAAAAATACCCTTAGCACCCCCAAACCCATGCCCACCGAACAACCTAAAAAAGCTCTTACCACCACAAAACCCATATAAACCGTAAAAACCCCCAAAATGCCCTTACCACCCCAAAACCCATGCCCACCCTAAAAACTAAAAATGCCCTTACCACCCCAAAACCTATACCCACCCTAAAACCTGAAAATACCCTTACCACCCCAAAACCCATACCCACCCTAATACATGAAAAAATGCCCTTTCCACCCCAAAACCCATGCCCACCCTAAAACCTAAAAATGCCCTTACCATCCCAAATCCGAAACCCACTGTAAAACCTAAAAATGCACTTACCACCCCAAAACCCATACCCAGCCTCAAACCTAATAATGCCCATACCACCCCAAAACCCATACCCTCCCTAATAACTAAACACCCTTTACCACACCTAACCCCATAATCACCCTAAAACCTAAAAATACCCCTACCACCCCAAAACCCATGCCCACCCTAAAACCTAAAATGCCCTTACCAACCCAAAACCAATACCCACCTTAAAAACTAAACACCACTCACCTCCCCAAAACCCATGCCCTCCATAAAACCTAAAAAAGCCCTTACCACCCCAACACCCAAACCCACCCTACAATCTAAAAATGCACTTACCACCCCAAAACCCATACCCACCCTAAAACCTAAAAATGCCCTTACCAACGCAAAACCCATACCCACCCTAAAAACTAAACACCCCTTACCATCCCAAAACCCATACCCACCATAAAACCTAATAATGCCCATACCACCCCAAAACCCATACCCTCCCTAATAACTAAACACCCTTTACCACACCTAACCCCATAATCACCCTAAAACCTAAAAATACCCCTACCACCCCAAAACCCATGCCCACCCTAAAACCTAAAATGCCCTTACCAACCCAAAACCCATAGCCACCCTCATACCTAAAAAATGCCCTTACCACCCAAAAACCCATGCCCACCGAAAAACCTAAAAAAGATCTTACCACCCCAAAACCTATACCCACTGTAAAACCTAAAAATGCCCTTACAACTCCAAAGCCCATACCCACCCTAAAACCTAAGAATACCCTTACCCCAAAACCCATACCCACACTAAAACCTTAAAATAACCTTACCATCCAAAAACCCATACCCAGCCTAAAACTGAAAAATGCCTTTACCAACCCAAAACCAATACCCACTGTAAAAACTAAACACCCCTTACCTCCCCAAAACCAATAACCACCCTAAAACCTAAAAATCCCTTACCACCCCAAAACCCATACCCACCCTAAAACCTAAAAATACCCTTCCCACCCCGAAACCCATACCCACCCTGAAACCTTACAAGCCCTTGTGACCCCAAAACCCATATCCACCCTTAAACCTACAAATGCTTTTACCACCACAAAACCCATAACCACCCCAAAACATGAAAATGTCCTTCCCACCCGAAAACCCATTCCCACCCTAAAACCTAAAAATACCCTACAACCCAAAACCCAAACCCACCCTAAAACCTTAAAATGCACTTACCACCCCAAAACCCATACCCACCCTAATACCTAAAAATACCCTCACCACTCCAAAACCCATACCCACCCTAGAACCTAAAAAAGCCATTACCACCCCAAAACCCATGCCCATACTAGTACCTAAACACCCCTTACCACCCCAAACCCACCCTAAAACCTAAAAATACCCTTACCACCCCAAAGCCCATGCCCACCCTAAAACCTAAAAAGCACTTACCACCCCAAAGCCCACACCCACCCTAAATCCTAAAGATGCCTATACCACCCCAAAACCTATACCCACCCTAAAACCTAAACAAACCCTTACCACCCCAAAACCCATACCCACACTAATACCTAAAAATACCATTAGCACCCCAAAACCCATACCCACCCCAAAACCTAAAAATAAACTTACCACCCCAAAATCCATGCGCACCCTAAAACCTAAAAATGCCCTTACCACCCCAAAACCGATACTCACCGTAAAAACTAAACACCCCTTATCAACCCAAACCCCATAACCACCCTAAAACCTAAAAATTCCTTACCACCCCAAAAACCATGCTCACCCGAAAACCTAAACACCCCTTACCACCCCAAAACCCATACCCACCCTAAAACGTAAAAATACCCTTACCACCCCAAAACCCAGACCCACCCTTCAACATAAAAAGCCCTTCCCAGCCCAAAACCCATACCCACCATAAAACATAAAAATGGCCTTACTACCCCAAAACCGATACCCACCCTAAAACCTAAAAATGCCCTTACAGCCACAAAACCCAGACCCACCCCAAAACCTAAAAATGTCCTTACCACCCCAAAACCTATACCTACCCTAAAATCAAAAAATAACCTTACACCTCAAAACCCATACCCACCCTAAAACTGAAAAATGCCCTTACCACCCCAAAACCAATACCCACCCTAAAAACTAAACACCACTCACCTCCCCAAAACCCATGCCCTCCATAAAACCTAAAAAAGCCCTTACCACCCCAACACCCAAACCCACCCTACAATCTAAAAATGCACTTACCACCCCAAAACCCATACCCACCCTAAAACCTAAAAATGCCCTTACCAACGCAAAACCCGTACCCACCCTAAAAACTAAACACCCCTTACCATCCCAAAACCCATACCCACCATAAAACCTAATAATGCCCATACCACCCCAAAACCCATACCCTCCCTAATAACTAAACACCCTTTACCACACCTAACCCCATAATCACCCTAAAACCTAAAAATACCCCTACCACCCCAAAACCCATGCCCACCCTAAAACCTAAAATGCCCTTACCAACCCAAAACCCATAGCCACCCTCATACCTAAAAAATGCCCTTACCACCCAAAAACCCATGCCCACCGAAAAACCTAAAAAAGATCTTACCACCCCAAAACCTATACCCACTGTAAAACCTAAAAATGCCCTTACAACTCCAAAGCCCATGCCCACCCTAAAAAATAAAAATGCCATTACCAGCCCAAAAACCAAACCCACCCTAAAACCTTAAAATGCACTTACCACCCCAAAACCCATACCCACCCTAAAACCTAAAAATGCCCTTACCAACGCAAAACCCATACCCACCCTAAAAACTAAACACCCCTTACCATCCCAAAACCCATACCCACCATAAAACCTAAAAATGCCATTGCCACCCCAAAACCCATACCCACCCTAATACCTAAAAATACCCTTACATCCCCAAACCCATACCCACCCTAAAACCTAAGAATACCCTTACCCCAAAACCCATACCCACACTAAAACCTTAAAATAACCTTACCATCCAAAAACCCATACCCAGCCTAAAACTGAAAAATGCCTTTACCAACCCAAAACCCATACCCACTGTAAAAACTAAACACCCCTTACCTCCCCAAAACCAATAACCACCCTAAAACCTTAAAATCCCTTACCACCCCAAAACCCATACCCACCCTAAAACCTCAAAATACCCTTCCCACCCCGAAACCCATACCCACCCTGAAACCTTACAAGCCCTTGTGACCCCAAAACCCATATCCACCCTTAAGCCTACAAATGCTTTTACCACCACAAAACCCATAACCACCCCAAAACATGAAAATGTCCTTCCCACCCGAAAACCCATTCCCACCCTAAAACCTAAAAATACCCTACAACCCAAACCCACCCTAAAACCTTAAAATGCACTTACCACCCCAAAACCCATACCCACCCTAATACCTAAAAATACCCTCACCACTCCAAAACCCATACCCACCCTAGAACCTAAAAAAGCCATTACCACCCCAAAACCCATGCCCATACTAGTACCTAAACACCCCTTACCACCCCAAACCCCAAACCCACCCTAAAACCTAAAAATACCCTTACCACCCCAAAGCCCATGCCCACCCTAAAACCTAAAAAGCACTTACCACCCCAAAGCCCACACCCACCCTAAATCCTAAAGATGCCTATACCACCCCAAAACCTATACCCACCCTAAAACCTAAACAAACCCTTACCACCCCAAAACCCATGCCCACACTAATACCTAAAAATACCATTAGCACCCCAAAACCCATACCCACCCCAAAACCTAAAAATAAATTTACCACCCCAAAATCCATGCGCACCCTAAAACCTAAAAATGCCCTTACCACCCCAAAACCCATACTCACCGTAAAAACTAAACACCCCTTATCAACCCAAACCCCATAACCACCCTAAAACCTAAAAATTCCTTACCACCCCAAAAACCATGCTCACCCGAAAATCTAAACACCCCTTACCACCCCAAAACCCATACCCACCCTAAAACGTAAAAATACCCTTACCACCCCAAAACCCAGACCCACCCTTCAACATAAAAAGCCCTTCCCAGCCCAAAACCCATACCCACCATAAAACATAAAAATGGCCTTACTACCCCAAAACCGATACCCACCCTAAAACCTAAAAATGCCCTTACAGCCACAAAACCCAGACCCACCCCAAAACCTAAAAATGTCCTTACCACCCCAAAACCTATACCTACCCTAAAATCTAAAAATAACCTTACACCCCAAAACCCATACCCACCCTAAAACTGAAAAATGCCCTTACCACCCCAAAACCAATACCCACCCTAAAAACTAAACACCACTCACCTCCCCAAAACCCATGCCCTCCATAAAACCTAAAAAAGCCCTTACCACCCCAACACCTAAACCCACCCTACAATCTAAAAATGCACTTACCACCCCAAAACCCATACCCACCCTAAAACCTAAAAATGCCCTTACCAACGCAAAACCCATACCCACCCTAAAAACTAAACACCCCTTACCATCCCAAAACCCATACCCACCATAAAACCTAAAAATGCCATTGCCACCCCAAAACCCATACCCACCATAATACCTAAAAATACCCTTACATCCCCAAACCCATACCCACCCTAAAACCTAAGAATACCCTTACCCCAAAACCCATACCCACACTAAAACCTTAAAATAACCTTACCATCCAAAAACCCATACCCAGCCTAAAACTGAAAAATGCCTTTACCACCCCAAAACCCATACCCACTGTAAAAACTAAACACCCCTTACCTCCCCAAAACCAATAACCAACCTAAAACCTAAAAATCCCTTACCACCCAAAACCCCAAACCCACCCTAAAACCTAAAAATACCCTTACCACCCCAAAGCCCATGCCCACCCTAAAACCTAAAAAGCACTTACCACCCCAAAGCCCACACCCACCCTAAATCCTAAAGATGCCTATACCACCCCAAAACCTATACCCACCCTAAAACCTAAACAAACCCTTACCACCACAAAACCCATACCCACACTAATACCTAAAAATACCATTAGCACCCCAAAACCCATACCCACCCCAAAACCTAAAAATAAACTTACCACCCCAAAATCCATGCGCACCCTAAAACCTAAAAATGCCCTTACCACCCCAAAACCCATACTCACCTTAAAAACTAAACACCCCTTATCAACCCAAACCCTATAACCACCCTAAAACCTAAAAATCCCTTACCACCCCAAAAACCATGCTCACCCGAAAACCTAAACACCCCTTACCACCCCAAAACCCATACCCACCCTAAAACGTAAAAATACCCTTACCACTCCAAAACCCAGATCCACCCTTAAACATAAAAAGCCCTTCCCAGCCCAAAACCCATACCCACCATAAAACATAAAAATGGCCTTACTACCCCAAAACCCATACCCACCCTAAAACCTAAAAATGCCCTTACAGCCACAAAACCCAGACCCACCCCAAAACCTAAAAATGTCCTTACCACCCCAAAACCTATACCCACCCTAAAATCTAAAAATAACCTTATACCCCAAAACCCATACCCACCCTAAAACTGAAAAATCCCCTTACCACCCCAAAACCCATACCCACCCTAAAAACTAAACACCACTCACCTCCCCAAAACCCATGCCCTCCATAAAACCTAAAAAAGCCCTTACCACCCCAACACCCAAACCCACCCTACAATCTAAAAATGCACTTACCACCCCAAAACCCATACCCACCCTAAAACCTAAAAATGCCCTTACCAATGCAAAACCCATACCCACCCTAAAAACTAAACACCCCTTACCATCCCAAAACCCATACCCACCATAAAACCTAAAAATGCCATTGCCACCCCAAAACCCATACCCACCCTAATACCTAAAAATACCCTTACATCCCCAAACCCATACCCACCCTAAAACCTAAGAATACCCTTACCCCAAAACCCATACCCACACTAAAACCTTAAAATAACCTTACCATCCAAAAACCCATACCCAGCCTAAAACTGAAAAATGCCTTTACCACCCCAAAACCCATACCCACTGTAAAAACTAAACACCCCTTACCTCCCCAAAACCAATAACCACCCTAAAACCTAAAAATCCCTTACCACCCCAAAACCCATACCCACCCTAAAACCTAAAAATACCCTTCCCACCCCGAAACCCATACCCACCCTGAAACCTTACAAGCCCTTGTGACCCCAAAACCCATACCCACCCTAAAACCTACAAATGCTTTTACCACCACAAAACCCATAACCACCCCAAAACATAAAAATGTCCTTCCCACCCGAAAACCCATTCCCACCCTAAAACCTAAAAATACCCTACAACCCAAAAACCATACCCTCCCTAAAACATAAAAATGTCCTTACCACACCAAAACCCATAGCCACTCTAATACCTAAAAATACCCTTACCACCTCAAAACCCATACCCACCCCAATATCTTAAAATGCCATTACCACTCTAAAACCTAAAAATGCCCTTACCACCCCAAAACCATTACCCACCATAAAACCTAAAAATGCCCTTACCACCCCAAAACCCATGCCAACCCTAAAAACTAAAAATGCCCTTTCCACCCCAAAACCCATAACCACTGAAAAACCTAAAAATACACTTAGCACCCCCAAACCCATGCCCACCGAACAACCTAAAAAAGCTCTTACCACCACAAAACCCATGCAAACCATAAAACCCCCAAAATGCCCTTACCACCCCAAAACCCATGCCCACCCTAAAACCTAAAAATGTCCTTACTACCTCAAAACCCATACCCACCCTAAAACCTAAAAATACCCTTACCACCCCAAAACCCATACCCACCCTAATACATGAAAAAATGCCCTTACCACCCCAAAACCCATGCCCACCCTAAAACCTAAAAATGCCATTACCACCCCAAATCCGAAACCCACTGTAAAACCTAAAAATGCACTTACCACCCCAAAACCCATACCCAGCCTCAAACCTAATAATGCCCATACCACCCCAAAACCCATACCCTCCCTAATAACTAAACACCCTTTACCACCCCTACCCCCATAATCACCCTAAAACCTAAAAATACCCCTACCACCCAAAAAACCCATGCCCACCCTAAAACCTAAAATGCCCTTACCAACCCAAAACCCATGGCCACCCACATACCTAAAAAATGCCCTTACCACCCCAAAACCCATGCCCACCGAAAAACCTAAAAAAGATCTTACCACCCCAAAACCCATACCCACTGTAAAACCTAAAAATGCCCTTACCACTCCAAAACCCATGCCCACCCTAAAAAATAAAAATGCCATTACCAGCCCAAAACCCAAACCCACCCTAAAACCTTAAAATGCACTTACTACCCAAAAACCCATACCCACCCTAAAACCTAAAAATACCCTTACCACCCCAAAAACCCATACCCACCCTAATACCTAAAAATACCCTCACCACTCCAAAACCCATACCCACCCTAGAACCTAAAAATGCCCTTACCACCCCAAACCCCATACACACACTAAAACCTAAAAAAACCCTTACCACCCCAAAGCCCATGCCCACCCTAAAACCTAAAAAGCACTTACCACCCCAAAGCCCACACCCACCCTAAATCCTAAAGATGCCTGTACCTCCCCAAAACCTATACCCACCCTAAAACCTAAAAAAACCCTTACCACCCCAAAACCCATACCCACCCTAACTCCTAAAAATACCCTTAGCACCCCAAAACCCATACCCATCCTAAAACCTAAAAATGTCCTTACCACCCCAAAACCCATACCCACCCTAAAATCTAAAAATAAACTTACCACCCCAAAATCCACGCGCACCCTAAAACCTAAAAATGCCCTTACCACCCCAAAACCCATACCCACCGTAAAAACTAAACACCCCTTATCAACCCAAAACCCATAACCACCCTAAAACCTAAAAATCCCTTACCACCCCAAAAACCATGCTCACCCGAAAACCTAAACACCCCTTACCACCCCAAAACCCATACCCAACCTAAAACGTAAAAATACCCTTACCACCCCAAAACCCAGGCCCACCCTTAAACATAAAAAGCCCTTACCAGCCCAAAACCCATACCCACCCTCAAACCATAACAGGACTCTGTGAGCACTTTTAATCCTTTTCTATGAATAATACATTATTTTAGCTGCCAATTGAATTTCCCTAATGTGTGTTCTTAACTGATATTGCTGTTTTCCCCCCGTTTTTAGAAGGCTATAAGTTTTTACCTTGTTTCTTTTGCCGGGGCTACTTTTTTAGAAAGGACAATTTTTTCTTGGAATTACTTTTTATTGGGGGTACATTCATGTTGTTGGGGGCATCGTTTTTGCTTGACTGGAGCATCAGAGCCCGTGTTCAGTGGCTACCGGTAGCTCCGTCTTTTTAGCTTTTTACTTCCTGATTGGGACTTGCCAGACCACCATTTTGGTTAGCAGTCTAGTTGTTCTGTCCACTGAGCCTCGATTGGCTTCCCTGGTGCACTTAATGCCGGACGGACGCCGGTCGGGCACCATAACAGGACTCTGTGAGCACTTTTAATCCTTTTCTATTAATAATACATTATTTTAGCTGCCAATTGAATGTCCCTAATGTGTGTTTTTACCTGATATTGCTATTTTTCCCCCGTTTTTAGAAGGCTATATGTTTTAACCTTCTTTCTTTTGCCGGGGCTACTTTTTTTAGAAAGGAAAATTTTTTCTTGGAATTACATTTTATTGGGGGTACATTCATGTTATTGGGGGCATCGTTTTTGCTTGACTGGAGCATCGGAGCCCATGTTCAGTGGCTACCGGTAGCTCCGTCTTTTTAGCTTTTTACTTCCTGATTGGGACTTACTAGACTGCCATTTTGGTTAGCGGTCTAGTTGTTCTGTCCTCTGAGCCTCGATTGGCTTCCCTGGTGCACTTAATGCCGGACGGACGCCGGTCGGGCACCATAACAGGACTCTGTGAGCACCTTTAATCCTTTTCTAATAATAATACATTATTTTAGCTGCCAATTGAATTTCCCTAATGTGTGTTTTCAACTGATATTGCTGTTTTCCCCCCGTTTTTAGAAGGCTATGGTGGTCATTACAACCCTGGCGGACGGTGTTAAAGCTGCGGTAATACCGCAAACAGGCCGGCGGACCAAAAAAGGGAATTACGACCCTGGTGGAAACCGCCAACTAAGACAGCCACTTTAACACATCGCCCGCCACGGCGGTACAGACAAACAGCGCGGCGGTCACCGCCAACAGACAGGCGGAAGACAATGTACCGCCCACACTATCACAACACACCAATCCGCCACCTTTTCCGGGGCGGATTCACCGTGGATAAAAACACGGCGGAAACAGCTTGTGCTATGGGAAAACGCTCACATCAACACATCCCACGAGGAACGAGGACACCATGGAGCTGGAACTACAAATACTCCCTGCCCTTGCATTCCTGCTCATCTACGACCAACAGCGACGTCGGCGCAGAACATACCGGTGAGTACAGCACCTACGACACAGGGGAGGGGGGAGGCAAAAGTTACGGGGACACCCACCAAACACCCCCACCCTCGCATATTACAACATACACACCAATGCATTCACAAAAATCACAGTAACAACCCACAATCCCCCCGGAAGAATGAAAAGACAAAGCGAATAGTGGTCAAACTTTGTATTGTGCCAATATACTACTCATTAAAAAATATACGGATATATATATCACGAAATCTGTCAAAAATAAATGTACAATACAAGAAGTAGTGCAGAGATGTACACAACAATATCCGTGCACCAACAGTCCAAAAATGCATGGGCGACTCCCACAATAGATACCTGACCAAAATCCGAGAGAACACTGTCTGGGCATCAGATAGAAACAATACAGGCACCTCAGGGGGAAGGGAAGGGGGGGGCACCTCAGCCACATGAATGCGAAGCCAGATCCACGACGGGGCTCCTTGCCCATTGATGTATCCTGGGGAGTGCAAAGCCACAGTCTCTCAAGTCACTTCAGTGGGTGGGTTGCCCACTGTGCCATCCTGGGGAGTGCAAAGCCGCAGTCTCTCAAGTCTCTACAGTGGGTGGGTTGCCCACTGTTAAATCCTGGGGAGTGCAAAGCCACAGTCTCTCAAGTCACTTCAATGGGTGGGTTGCTGTGAGAAGGTAGCCTCTTTCTAGCCTTGTTACCCCCACTTTTGGCCTGTTTGTGAGTGTATGTCAGGGTGTTTGTCACTGTTTTCACTGTCTCACTGGGATCCTGATAGCCAGGCCTCAGTGCTCATAGTGAAAACACTATGGTTTCAGTATGTTTGTTATGTGTCACTGGGATCCTGCTGGTCAGGACCCCAGTGCTCATAGGTTTGTGGCCTATATGTATGTGTCACTGGGACCCTGTCACACAGGGCCCCAGTGCTCATAGGTGTGCATGTATATGTTCCCTGTGTGGTGCCTAACTGTCTCACTGAGGCTCTGCTAACCAGAACCTCAGTGGTTATGCTCTCTCATTACTTTCAAATTGTCACTAACAGGCTAGTGACCATTTTTACCAATTTACATTGGCTTACTGGAACACCCTTATAATTCCCTAGTATATGGTACTGAGGTACCAAGGGTATTGGGGTTCCAGGAGATCCCTATGGGCTGCAGCATTTCTTTTGCCACCCATAGGAAGCTCTGACAATTCTTACACAGGCCTGCCACTGCAGCCTGAGTGAAATAACGTCCACGTTATTTCACAGCCATTTTACACTGCACTTAAGTAACTTATAAGTCACCTATATGTCTAACCTTTACCTGGTAAAGGTTAGGTGCAAAGTTACTTAGTGTGAGGGCACCCTGGCACTAGCCAAGGTGCCCCCACATTGTTCAGAGCCAATTCACTGAACTTTGTGAGTGCGGGGACACCATTACACGCGTGCACTACATATAGGTCACTACCTATATGTAGCTTCACCATGGTAACTCCGAATATGGCCATGTAACATGTCTATGATCATGGAATTGCCCCCTCTATGCCATCCTGGCATTGTTGGTACAATTCCATGATCCCAGTGGTCTGTAGCCCAGACCCTGGTACTGCCAGACTGCCCTTCCTGGGGTTTCACTGCAGCTGCTGCTGCTGCCAACCCCTCAGACAGGCAGCTGCCCTCCTGGGGTCCAGCCAGGCCTGGCCCAGGATGGCAGAACAAAGAACTTCCTCTGAGAGAGGGTGTGACACCCTCTCCCTTTGGAAAATGGTGTGAAGGCAGGGGAGGAGTAGCCTCCCCCAGCCTCTGGAAATGCTTTGTTGGGCACAGAGGTGCCCAATTCTGCATAAGCCAGTCTACACCGGTTCAGGGACCCCTTAGCCCCTGCTCTGGCGCGAAACTGGACAAAGGAAAGGGGAGTGACCACTCCCCTGACCTGCACCTCCCCTGGGAGGTGTCCAGAGCTCCTCCAGTGTGCTCCAGACCTCTGCCATCTTGGAAACAGAGGTGCTGCTGGCACACTGGACTGCTCTGAGTGGCCAGTGCCACCAGGTGACGTCAGAGACTCCTTGTGATAGGCTCCTTCAGGTGTTAGTAGCCTTTCCTCTCTCCTAGGTAGCCAAACCCTCTTTTCTGGCTATTTAGGGTCTCTGTCTCTGGGGAAACTTTAGATAACGAATGCATGAGCTCAGCCGAGTTCCTCTGCATCTCCCTCTTCACCTTCTGATAAGGAATCGACCGCTGACCGCGCTGGAAGCCTGCAAACCTGCAACATAGTAGCAAAGACGACTACTGCAACTCTGTAACGCTGATCCTGCCGCCTTCTCGACTGTTTTCCTGCTTGTGCATGCTGTGGGGGTAGTCTGCCTCCTCTCTGCACCAGAAGCTCCGAAGAAATCTCCCGTGGGTCGACGGAATCTTCCCCCTGCAACCGCAGGCACCAAAAAGCTGCATCTCCGGTCCCTTGGGTCTCCTCTCAGCACGACGAGTGAGGTCCCTCGAATCCAGCGACACCGTCCAAGTGACCCCCACAGTCCAGTGACTCTTCAGCCCAAGTTTGGTGGAGGTAAGTCCTTGCCTCACCTCGCTGGGCTGCATTGCTGGGAACCGCGACTTTGCAAGCTTCTCCGGCCCCTGTGCACTTCCGGCGGAAATCCTGTGTGCACAGCCAAGCCTGGGTCCACGGCACTCTAACCTGCATTGCACGACTTTCTAAGTTGGTCTCCGGCGACGTGGGACTCCTTTGTGCAACTTCGGCGAGCACCGTTTCACGCATCCTCGTAGTGCCTGTTTCTGGCACTTCTCCGGGTGCTACCTGCTTCAGTGAGGGCTCTTTGTCTTGCTCGACGTCCCCTCTCTCTGCAGGTCCAATTTGCGACCTTCTGGTCCCTCCTGGGCCCCAGCAGCGTCCAAAAACGCCAAACGCACGATTTGCGTGTAGCAAGGCTTGTTGGCGTCCATCCGGCGGGAAAACACTTCTGCACGACTCTCCAAGGCGTGGGGGATCCATCCTCCAAAGGGGAAGTCTCTAGCCCTTGTCGTTCCTGCAGTATTCACAGTTCTTCAGCCTAGAAAGAGCTTCTTTGCACCAACCGCTGGCATTTCTTGGGCATCTGCCCATCTCCGAGCTGCTTGTGACTTTTGGACTTGGTCCCCTTGTTCCACAGGTACCTTCAGACAGGAATCCATCGTTGTTGCATTGCTGATTTGTGTTTTCCTTGCATTCTCCCTCTAACACGACTATTTTGTCCTTAGGGGAACTTTGGTGCACTTTGCACTCACTTTTCAGGGTCTTGGGGAGGGTTATTTTTCTAACTCTCACTATTTTCTAATAGTCCCAGCGACCCTCTACAAGGTCACATAGGTTTGGGGTCCATTCGTGGTTCACATTCCACTTTTGGAGTATATGGTTTGTGTTGCCCCTATCCCTATGTTTCCCCATTGCATCCTATTGTAACTATACATTGTTTGCACTGTTTTCTAAGACTATACTGCATATTTTTGCTATTGTGTATATATATCTTGTGTATATTTCCTATCCTCTTACTGAGGGTACACTCTAAGATACTTTGGCATATTGTCATAAAAATAAAGTACCTTTATTTTTAGTATAACTGTGTATTGTGTTTTCTTATGATATTGTGCATATGACACTAAGTGGTACTGTAGTAGCTTCACACGTCTCCTAGTTCAGCCTGAGCTGCTTTGCTAAGCTACCATTATCTATCAGCCTAAGCTGCTAGACACCCTATACACTAATAAGGGATAACTGGGCCTGGTGCAAGGTGCAAGTACCCCTTGGTACTCACTACAAGCCAGTCCAGCCTCCTACATTGGTTGTGCAGTGGTGGGATAAGTGCTTGAGACTACTTACCACTCTTGTCATTGTACTTTTCATAAGAGAAAAATATACAAAACAAGGTCAGTGTATATACACATAGCCAAAAAGTTTTGCATTTCCTCTTTTCACTCTTTTCTAAGTGCTGAAAAGTACTACTAAACTTTCAAAAAGTTCTTAAAAGTTTAAAAAGTTTTTTTCTGTCTTTCCAAAAAGTTCTGAAAACTTTTTTCTCTTTGTCTATCACTTTAACTCTCTCTAAAAATGTCTGGCACAGGCCAAAATGTTGAACTGTCCAAACTTGCATATGATCACCTTAGCTGGAAAGGAGCAAGGAGTCTCTGCATAGAGAGAGGTTTGAGTGTAGGGAAGAATCCTTCCTTAGAACTGTTAATTAATATGCTTAGAGTACAGGATAAGGCCATAAGTGCCCAATCTGTAGAAAAAGTAGCTAATGGTTCTCAATCTGATCCAGGGACTCCCCCAGGAAAAGGTTCAGGAAAGAAACTTCTCAGCCTGCCCATTACTAGACAGTCTAGCATAGTTGGTACAGAGGTTGAATCACACCATACTGATGATGTGATCTCACATTATGCTGGTAGCCAAGCTGTTAGGGTGCCCTCTGTAAGGGACAGGTCTCCTTCTGTTCATTCCCATCATACCTCTGTATCTAGAAATGTCCCTCCCACCCACCCTGATTACAGATTGTTAGAAAGGGAGCTCAATAGATTGAGAGTGGAACAAACCAGACTGAAGCTCAAGAAGCAACAGCTGGATTTGGATAGACAGTCTTTAGAAATAGAGAGGGAAAGACAGAAGTTGGGTTTAGATACCCATGGTGGCAGCAGCAGTATTCCCCATAGTCATCCTGCAAAAGAGCATGATTCCAGGAATCTGCACAAGATAGTTCCCCCTTATAAGGAGGGGGATGACATTAACAAGTGGTTTGCTGCACTTGAGAGGGCCTGTGCTGTACAGGATGTCCCTCAAAGGCAGTGGGCTGCTATCCTATGGCTATCATTTAGTGGAAAAGGTAGGGATAGGCTCCTTACTGTGAAAGAAAATGATGCCAATAATTTTACAGTTCTTAAGAATGCACTCCTGGATGGTTATGGCTTAACCACTGAACAGTACAGGATAAAGTTCAGAGAGACCAAAAAGGAGTCTTCACAAGACTGGGTTGATTTCATTGACCATTCAGTGAAGGCCTTGGAGGGGTGGTTACATGGCAGTAAAGTTACTGATTATGAAAGCCTGTATAACACAATCCTGAGAGAGCATATACTTAATAATTGTGTGTCTGATTTGTTGCACCAGTACCTGGTAGACTCTGATCTGACCTCTCCCCAAGAATTGGGAAAGAAGGCAGACAAATGGGTCAGAACAAGGGTGAACAGAAAAGTTCATACAGGGGGTGACAAAGATGGCAATAAGAAGAAAGATGGTGAAAAATCTCAAGATAAGCATGGGGATAAGGGTAAAACCAAAGATCCCACTTCAAATCTTAAACACTCTTCAGAGGGTGGGGATAAAACAAATTCTTCCTCTTCTTCCCAACCTGCACACATTAAAAAGCCTTGGTGCTTTGTGTGTAAAAACAGAGGCCATAGGCCAGGGGATAAGTCCTGTCCAGGTAAACCCCCTGAGCCTACCACCACTAATACATCAAGCTCTAGTGCCCCTAGCAGTAGTGGTACTAGTGGTGGGACTGCTGGCAACAGTCAAGCAAAGGGTGTAGTTGGGTTCACTTATGGGTCCATAGTGGAAACTGATGTAATCAGTCCCAAGACAGTTTCTGTCACACCTAGTGGCATTGGCCTTGCCACACTGGCTGCTTGTCCCCTTACAATGGATAAGTACAGGCAGACAGTTTCAATAAATGGTGTTGAGGCCTTGGCCTACAGGGACACAGGTGCCAGTTTCACTTTGGTGACTGAAAACCTAGTGCCTCCTGAACAACACATCATTGGACAACAGTATAAGATTATTGATGTCCATAACTCCACTAAGTTTCTTCCCTTAGCTATAATTCAGTTTAGTTGGGGTGGAGTTACTGGCCCTAAGCAGGTGGTGGTATCACCTAGCTTACCTGTAGACTGTCTCTTAGGTAATGACCTAGAGGCCTCAGGTTGGGCTGATGTAGAGTTTTATGCCCATGCAGCCATGCTGGGCATCCCTGAGGAATTGTTCCCTCTCATTTCAAGTGAAATGAAAAAGCAAAGGAGAGAAGGCCTGAAAACTCAGGATCCCTCTCCATCAACAGGTAAAAAGGGTATCACAGTATCCCCTAACCACCCTACCATTCAGGATACTATTCCTGTGGTGGGAGAAACCTCTCCTGGGGTGGCACCTGTTCCAAGGGAATCATCAGCTGGCAAAGCTGGACTCCCTGAGGTGGAAGTACCTCTCTGTGGGATAACTAACATTGGTGAGAAAAAGAGCACCATTTTAGTTAACATGGAGCATCCCTCCAACCCTCCCAGAGAAACTTTAGTGCAGAAACTCTGCACTGCCTCGCAACACTTAGGACAGCATCCCTGCCCTAGTGTGGAGCTGATAGGACAGCATCCCTGCCCTGCTCCAACCCAAGAGAAACAGCATCCCTGTTCTCTCTTCCAGCCATATGGACAAAGTTTTTGCCCAGCTATGGCTTTTCTGAGACAGCATCCCTGTCTGGCATTTCCATCACTACAAATAGGTTCAGTGGACAATTCCCACTGCTCTAAACTAAAACTTACTGATAGAAACTCTGAAAATACATCTTCACATTGTTGCTTAGCTAAAAAACTTCAAACAGGGTGGTTTACATCCCCACAGGGAAGTAACCATATAGTGGATGATAAAGGGAGTAACCAGTCTATTGCAGAGCTACTCTCTACTTATCACCACTTAGACAATAAAGTCTCAACTGGCCAAGGTTAGCCTTATTGTCCTTCGTTTGGGGGGGGGTTGTGTGAGAAGGTAGCCTCTTTCTAGCCTTGTTACCCCCACTTTTGGCCTGTTTGTGAGTGTATGTCAGGGTGTTTGTCACTGTTTTCACTGTCTCACTGGGATCCTGATAGCCAGGCCTCAGTGCTCATAGTGAAAACACTATGGTTTCAGTATGTTTGTTATGTGTCACTGGGATCCTGCTGGTCAGGACCCCAGTGCTCATAGGTTTGTGGCCTATATGTATGTGTCACTGGGACCCTGTCACACAGGGCCCCAGTGCTCATAGGTGTGCATGTATATGTTCCCTGTGTGGTGCCTAACTGTCTCACTGAGGCTCTGCTAACCAGAACCTCAGTGGTTATGCTCTCTCATTACTTTCAAATTGTCACTAACAGGCTAGTGACCATTTTTACCAATTTACATTGGCTTACTGGAACACCCTTATAATTCCCTAGTATATGGTACTGAGGTACCAAGGGTATTGGGGTTCCAGGAGATCCCTATGGGCTGCAGCATTTCTTTTGCCACCCATAGGAAGCTCTGACAATTCTTACACAGGCCTGCCACTGCAGCCTGAGTGAAATAACGTCCACGTTATTTCACAGCCATTTTACACTGCACTTAAGTAACTTATAAGTCACCTATATGTCTAACCTTTACCTGGTAAAGGTTAGGTGCAAAGTTACTTAGTGTGAGGGCACCCTGGCACTAGCCAAGGTGCCCCCACATTGTTCAGAGCCAATTCACTGAACTTTGTGAGTGCGGGGACACCATTACACGCGTGCACTACATATAGGTCACTACCTATATGTAGCTTCACCATGGTAACTCCGAATATGGCCATGTAACATGTCTATGATCATGGAATTGCCCCCTCTATGCCATCCTGGCATTGTTGGTACAATTCCATGATCCCAGTGGTCTGTAGCCCAGACCCTGGTACTGCCAGACTGCCCTTCCTGGGGTTTCACTGCAGCTGCTGCTGCTGCCAACCCCTCAGACAGGCAGCTGCCCTCCTGGGGTCCAGCCAGGCCTGGCCCAGGATGGCAGAACAAAGAACTTCCTCTGAGAGAGGGTGTGACACCCTCTCCCTTTGGAAAATGGTGTGAAGGCAGGGGAGGAGTAGCCTCCCCCAGCCTCTGGAAATGCTTTGTTGGGCACAGAGGTGCCCAATTCTGCATAAGCCAGTCTACACCGGTTCAGGGACCCCTTAGCCCCTGCTCTGGCGCGAAACTGGACAAAGGAAAGGGGAGTGACCACTCCCCTGACCTGCACCTCCCCTGGGAGGTGTCCAGAGCTCCTCCAGTGTGCTCCAGACCTCTGCCATCTTGGAAACAGAGGTGCTGCTGGCACACTGGACTGCTCTGAGTGGCCAGTGCCACCAGGTGACGTCAGAGACTCCTTGTGATAGGCTCCTTCAGGTGTTAGTAGCCTTTCCTCTCTCCTAGGTAGCCAAACCCTCTTTTCTGGCTATTTAGGGTCTCTGTCTCTGGGGAAACTTTAGATAACGAATGCATGAGCTCAGCCGAGTTCCTCTGCATCTCCCTCTTCACCTTCTGATAAGGAATCGACCGCTGACCGCGCTGGAAGCCTGCAAACCTGCAACATAGTAGCAAAGACGACTACTGCAACTCTGTAACGCTGATCCTGCCGCCTTCTCGACTGTTTTCCTGCTTGTGCATGCTGTGGGGGTAGTCTGCCTCCTCTCTGCACCAGAAGCTCCGAAGAAATCTCCCGTGGGTCGACGGAATCTTCCCCCTGCAACCGCAGGCACCAAAAAGCTGCATCTCCGGTCCCTTGGGTCTCCTCTCAGCACGACGAGTGAGGTCCCTCGAATCCAGCGACACCGTCCAAGTGACCCCCACAGTCCAGTGACTCTTCAGCCCAAGTTTGGTGGAGGTAAGTCCTTGCCTCACCTCGCTGGGCTGCATTGCTGGGAACCGCGACTTTGCAAGCTTCTCCGGCCCCTGTGCACTTCCGGCGGAAATCCTGTGTGCACAGCCAAGCCTGGGTCCACGGCACTCTAACCTGCATTGCACGACTTTCTAAGTTGGTCTCCGGCGACGTGGGACTCCTTTGTGCAACTTCGGCGAGCACCGTTTCACGCATCCTCGTAGTGCCTGTTTCTGGCACTTCTCCGGGTGCTACCTGCTTCAGTGAGGGCTCTTTGTCTTGCTCGACGTCCCCTCTCTCTGCAGGTCCAATTTGCGACCTTCTGGTCCCTCCTGGGCCCCAGCAGCGTCCAAAAACGCCAAACGCACGATTTGCGTGTAGCAAGGCTTGTTGGCGTCCATCCGGCGGGAAAACACTTCTGCACGACTCTCCAAGGCGTGGGGGATCCATCCTCCAAAGGGGAAGTCTCTAGCCCTTGTCGTTCCTGCAGTATTCACAGTTCTTCAGCCTAGAAAGAGCTTCTTTGCACCAACCGCTGGCATTTCTTGGGCATCTGCCCATCTCCGAGCTGCTTGTGACTTTTGGACTTGGTCCCCTTGTTCCACAGGTACCTTCAGACAGGAATCCATCGTTGTTGCATTGCTGATTTGTGTTTTCCTTGCATTCTCCCTCTAACACGACTATTTTGTCCTTAGGGGAACTTTGGTGCACTTTGCACTCACTTTTCAGGGTCTTGGGGAGGGTTATTTTTCTAACTCTCACTATTTTCTAATAGTCCCAGCGACCCTCTACAAGGTCACATAGGTTTGGGGTCCATTCGTGGTTCACATTCCACTTTTGGAGTATATGGTTTGTGTTGCCCCTATCCCTATGTTTCCCCATTGCATCCTATTGTAACTATACATTGTTTGCACTGTTTTCTAAGACTATACTGCATATTTTTGCTATTGTGTATATATATCTTGTGTATATTTCCTATCCTCTTACTGAGGGTACACTCTAAGATACTTTGGCATATTGTCATAAAAATAAAGTACCTTTATTTTTAGTATAACTGTGTATTGTGTTTTCTTATGATATTGTGCATATGACACTAAGTGGTACTGTAGTAGCTTCACACGTCTCCTAGTTCAGCCTGAGCTGCTTTGCTAAGCTACCATTATCTATCAGCCTAAGCTGCTAGACACCCTATACACTAATAAGGGATAACTGGGCCTGGTGCAAGGTGCAAGTACCCCTTGGTACTCACTACAAGCCAGTCCAGCCTCCTACAGTTGCCCACTGTGCCATCCTGGGGAGTGCAAAGCCACAGTCTCTCAAGTCTCTACAGTGGGTGGCTTGCCCACTGTTACATCCTGGGGAGTGCAAAGCCATAGTCTCTCAAGTCACTTCAGTGGGTGGGTTGCCCACTGTGCCATCCTGGGGAGTGCAAAGCCACAGTCTCTCAAGTCTCTACAGTGGGTGGCTTGCCCACTGTTACATCCTGGGGAGTGCTAAGCCACAGTCTCTCAACTCTCTACAGTGGGTGGCTTGCCCACTGGTACATCCTGGGGAGTGCAAAGACACATCTTCGCAAGTAGATGCAGTTCTCTACTGGTACTGGGTGGGACTGGTGCCCAGACTGGATGAGTCTCCCCGTGAAAGTACATCTCCTGTCACAGTCCCAGCTGTACATGGGAGAACGATGCCTGATGTGCCGGACTATTCATACCCACAAGGTCTTTGCCCTGTTCAGCGGTCTTCACCATGGCAGTCTTGGCCTTGTTCAGCGGTGCTTAGCCATGGCAGTCTTTGCCCTGTTCAGCGATCTTCACCATGGCGGTCTTTGCCCTGTTCAGCGGTCTTCACCATGGCGGTCTTGGCCTTGTTCAGCGGTGCTTTGCCATGGCTGGCTATGGACTGTTCAGCGGTGCTTTGCCATGGCAGTCTTTGCCCTGTTCAGCGGTCTTCACCATGGCGGTCTTTGCCCTGTTCAGCGGTCTTCACCATGGCAGTCTTGGCCTTGTTCAGCAGTGCTTAGCCATGGCGGTCTTTGCCCTGTTCAGCGGTCTTCACCATAGCGGTCTTTGCCCTGTTCAGCGGTCTTCACCATGGCAGTCTTGGCCTTGTTCAGCGGTGCTTAGCCATGGCGGTCTTTGCCCTGTTCAGCAGTCTTCACCATGGCGGTCTTTGCCCTGTTCAGCGGTGCTTTTCCATGGCGGTTCTGGTACGGATATTGGTGTGTGGCGTTACGATCTCCACAATGGACATTGGTATGTGGCATGACGATCTCCACACTGGACATTGGTGTGTGGCATGACGAACTCCACACTGGACGTTGGTGTGTGGCATGATGAACTCTGCACTGGACATTGGTGTGTGGCATGACGAACTCCATACTGGACATTGGTGTGTGGCATGACGAACTCCACACTGGACATTGGTGTGTGGCATGACGAACTCTGCACTGGACATTGGTGTGTGGCATGACGAACTCCATACTGGACATTGGTGTGTGGCTTGACGTTCCATCATTGCCCAGCGGGGCTGTGGGATTCTGGACCCTCATGGGCTGTGACTCCGGCGGTGGCGGTGGTCCCCTGACCAGTAACGATACTTGGGCCCTCCTGGGCTGTGACTCTGGCGGTGGTCTCCTGACCAGTTACGATACTTGAGCCCTCCTGGGCTGTGACTCCGGCGGTGGTCTCCTGACCAGTTACGATACTTGAGCCCTCCTGGGTTGTGACTCCGGCGGTGGTCTCCTGACCAGTTACGATACTTGAGCCCTCCTGGGCTGTGACTCCGGCGGTGGTCTCCTGACCAGTAACAATACTTGGGCCCTCCTGGGCTGTGACTCCGGCGGTGGCGGTGGTCTCCTGACCAGTAACGATACTTGAGCCCTCCTGGGCTATGACTCTGGCGGTAGGCTCCTGACCAGTAACGACGGTGCTGGCGGTTGTGTCTGGACCGCCGGAAATTATGGCGCACTTCTCCGCCGTGACACTCACAACAGGTTGGGGAGACTTCCTCGAGACCTTCCCCACCTTCTTTTGAGTTACAGATGACTCACCAATCGCCTTGGATCCCATTTCACTGTTTGTCCCACCAGGAGTCTTGACACGGTCCCGTCGTCCACTCTCCAATTTTCAGAGCATTTACAGGGGGTGGGCTGACAGTGCCTTGGCTCCGGGTCCTACTGCCTGCCCTGGTGGACGGGGCACTCCAAAAACCTGGTACACGCACCACTGGTACTGGAGGCTTTTTGGCTGAGGCGCTACGACGAGACTGATGAATTGGAGGGGGGGGTGGGGGCAAAAAGGTCAATTTGACATAGGGACAGTTTCTGACGTACACTGGGATGGGTAGCTGGAGGGGCTCTGGGAGTGGAGGAAGAGGAGGTGGTTGTAGGAGGTGTCACTTTAGCTGTTTTGGGTGCAGGTACTGGAGGCTGTTGTGAGGTGGATGGATGTTGGGTGAGTGATTGCCGGCGTTTGTGTACTTTGGGAGGGGGCGTCACAGACACACTGGGAGAGGACACAGGGGACGTGTAAATGGCAGTGGAGGTGGTGAGTGCAGGTGAGCGGCTTGTGGTGCTGGGTGTCCTGGTGCGAGTCCTAGTGCCTGTAGATGTGGTGCATGCAGGTGTGTCTGTAGCCGAGACTGGGAGGGAGGAGGGAGAAGAGGAGGAGGGGGACACAGTGGAGACAGTGGATGTTGCTGTGTCTGTATGGGTCTGATGCTTGTGTGAGTGCCTGTGGTGTGTGTGGTGCCTATGTTTGCTTGAGCTACTTGTGTGTGTTGACATGTGTGCATGCTGGTCTGTAGGTGTGCTTGGGATGGGCTGGGGTACAGGGGATTGGGTCTGGGTGGAGGAAGTTGGAGGGGGGAGGCTGGACACAGGGACAATGGCTGCCATCAGTGCTGAGGCCAGAGATTGCAGGGTTCGCTGAAGGACAGCCTGACCAGAATGAATGCCCTCCAGGAATGCATTACCGTGTTTCAACTCTCGTTCTACTCCCTGGATGACATTCACAATGGTAGACTGCCCAACATTGAGTGACCTGAGGAGGTCAATGGCCTCCTCACTGAGGGCAGCTGGGGTGACTGGGGCAGGGTTTGAGGTGCCTGGGGCGAAGGTGATGCCCACCCTCCTGGGTGAGCGGGCACGGGGCGAACGCTGAGGTGCTGCTGGGAGGGCGGTGCTGGTAGGGGAGGTGCCGGCTGTACCTGTAGAAGTGGGGCGCACAGATGGTGCTGCCACCACAGGGGAGCTCACATCGGCGGACGAGTCCGTGTCGCTGTTTGGTGATCCTGTGGCCGACGTGAAGCTCCCCTCGCCCTCCGTCCCACTGGTGAATTCAGAGTCTGTGGTGTGGCCCTCCATGGCCATGTGGGATGCAGCTCCCTCGTGCTCCGGTGCCACTGTACCTAGGCCTGTTGATGCTGATGTACAGAAGGACAGGGAGAGCAGAAAAAGGGTGGAGACAGAAGAAAGAGAGTTTTAGTGCATGGCATACCGCTACCGTTGGTGGACAAGACAAACTCAGCAGCCCCCTGCATTACGCCGTGCTCCTGCCCTCTGCACATGCAATTTCTGGGATATGGCCTACATGGCAATGGTAGAAATCTGCCCACATGGATGGCAACAGGGCAACTATACATCAATTTGCCTTTTTTTTTAGCTGGGGTAGAGTGCCACATGGCCTACATAACGGAGGGGCCTTGCCTACCTAACTCGCCCTGGCCTAGGGACACCCACAGCCCACCACCCCCACCCATACTGCTCCACTGCACGCAAAGTCCATAGGATGAGGTTGTACTCACCCCCTTGTGTCTGCTGTGATGTCCTTAAGCGCCCATCCAACTCCGGGTAGGCCACCGCCAGGATCCGGAACATCAGGGGGGTCATGGTGCGACGGGCACCCCTCCCACGTTGGGAGGCCATCCCCAGCTGAGCCTCCACCGTCTTCTTGCTGCAGCGGCGAATGTCCTCCCATCTCTTCCGGCAGTGGGTGCCCCGTCTCTGGTGGGCCCCCAGGGTCCGGACTTCCTTGGCGATGGCACGCCAAATGTCCCTCTTCTGGTGGGCGCTGACCTACATGACATGCACAAGGAAAGAGGAACAGTCATTACCTACAGCACTGTCGTTGTAATTGGCCCCCTCCCAACTCTATCCCTGTGGCCCATTCATCCCCATGCATGACTGTTCTATGTACTCTGCCCCCTTCCCTCATCCACCCAGCCCTCTCCACCCAGGCCTAGCCCATACAACGTGCTCCCTGTGTACTAACCTGTTGGTCTGGAGGACCGTAGAGTAGCGTATACTGGGGGAGGACCCCATCCACAAGTTTCTCCAACTCCTGTGCAGTGAAGGCAGGGGCCCTTTCCCCAGACGCAGCAGCCATTGTCGCTTCCAGACCGAGGTCACAGCAGCACTAGCAGTGTAGATCCTCTCCTGTCGAAGGTCAGGTATCTAGTGATTGAACAGATAGAAAATGGTGGTGACGTCCGCTGCGGTGACGTCCGCGGCGGTGCGCATCATCACCGCCAGCGCACCTGTTCATTGGCTCCTGGGACCCATAGGGTACAATGTTAACCAATGCAGCATTGCGCAGCGCTCTACAACCGCCTACCGCGACGGTGTCCAACGCCAGCGCAGTTACCCCACAATTCCAATGTCCCAGTTTAGAGGTCAGGCAGCCGCCATTTCAGGGGCCCACATGGCTTCAATTACTACTGCATCACACATACCGAGACCTACACTCAAAACCTTTCCCGGATGGGGTAATTGTCTGTTGTAGTCTTGTGTGTGACTGTGGGTACACACCTGGAGGAATGCTGACAGTTTCTTCGCTGTTGTCCTTCTTAGGCACCGTCAGTTGGGATATATTGGAAGATGGCAGAATCAGCCGGTGTACCGACCGCTGGTGGACCTGTTGACAATGGAAGAGCGACATGTCATCGTGACCTACCGGTTTGACCGTGCCACAATCCAGGAACTATGTACCCAGTTGGAGCCAGACCTGATGTCACCAATCCGCCATCCGACTGGAATCCCCCCTGACGTGCAGGTGCTGTCAGTGCTCCATTTCCTTGCAAGTGGGTCTTTTCAGACAACAGTGGCCATGGCATCAGGGATGTCCCAGCCTATGTTTTCCAACGTGTTGTCCAGAATGTTGTCTTCCCTGCTGAAACACGTAAGGAGATACATCATTTTCCCTGAGGTGGCGGATTTGTCTACAGTGAAAGGTGACTTCTATACCCTTGGACATATCCCCAACGTCATAGGTGCCATTGATGGGACCCATGTAGCTCTGGTCCCCCCCGCAGGAATGAACAGGTGTACAGGAACAGGAAGAGTTATCATTCCATGAATGTCCAGATGGTCTGTTTGGCAGACCAGTACATCTCGCAGGTAAATGCAATGTTCCCTGGCTCAGTGCATGACGCCTACATCCTGCGGAATAGCAGCATCCCTGATATGATGGGTGAACTCCAGAGGCAGCGTGTATGGCTATTGGGGGACTCTGGTTACCCCAACCTGTCCTGGCTACTGACCCCAGTGAGGAATCCCAGGACCAGGGCAGAGAAACGGTACAATGAGGCCCATGGGCGGACTAGGAGGGTGATCGAGCGGACCTTCGGCCTCCTGAAGGCCAGGTTCAGGTGCCTCCATATGACAGGTGGGTCCCTATTCTACTCACTGAAGAAGGTGTGCGACATCATCATCGCCTGCTCCATGCTCCATAACTTGGCATTACGACGCCAGGTGCCTTTTCTGCAGGAGGATGATCCAGATGACGGTGTTGTTGCAGAGGTTGAGCCTGTGGACAGTGATGAGGATGAAGCTGATGAAGATGAAAACGACAACAGGGAGTCAGTCATATAGCAATATTTTCAATGAGACACAGGTGAGTACAATTTCATGTTTCACATCATATTACATTTCACACGTCTACCTCTAGCCTGTACCTACATTTCACTCCCTATTTGGTAACTGAGTTGTCCCCTTCCATTTCAGTTTCAGTAATGTGGTAACCTACGTGTCAACAGCTTGCACCGTTGAAAGGCTTGTGATGTGTGACATTGGTATGTTGACCTTCCAGGGTAACCTTTTTTAACACTGTAATTGACAATACAAAGTTCACAATCATTGACTGACTCCAATATTATTGAGGTTTCAAGGGTGTTTATTGAAGTGCATAAAAATGTAGGGGGGTTGTGAAATGGGGAGAGGTCATGGTGGAAGAATGTCCATGGCAGAGTCCAGTCTATTAGTCTCACAGGTACATTGCACATCTGGCCATTGGAAGTGGAGCTGGGGCAGTTCCAAGCTGGACAGGGTAACAAAGTGGGACAGAGGGGGGACAATCAGGGTGGTCTTATTTCCTGGCAGGGAGTCTTGCCATCTTGCTCTGTCCTATTCCTGGATCGCAGGGCCTGCTTTCGTGGTGGTTGTCCGTCTGCAGGGGGTGGGGTGCTGGTGTGTTGGTCCTGTGGCGGGGCGTCCTGTCCACTAGCGCCGGCGGAGGTGGTGGGCATTTCATTGTCCTGGCTAGTGTCAGGGGCCCCTTGAAGTGCCACGGTGTCCCTCAAGGTCTTTTGAATGTCCGTCAGCACCCCTACGATGGTGCCCAGGGCGGAGGCGATGGTCCTGAGCTCCTCCCTGAACCCCAAATACTGCACCTCCCGCAGACGCAGGGTCTCCTGCAACTTGTCCAGGACCGTTGCCATCGTCTCCTGGTAGTGGTGGTATGCTCCCATGATGGAGGAGAGGGCCTCGTTGAGAGTAGGTTCCCTTGGCCTGTCCTCCCTCTGTCGCACAGCAGCCCACCCAGTTCCCCGGTGTTCCTGTGCCTCTGTCCCCTGGACCGTGTGCCCACTACCACTGCCCCCAGGTCCCTGTTGTTGTTGGGGTGGTGGGTTACCCTGGGTGCCCTGTAGTGGTGGACACACCGCTGATTGACCTGTCCTGGGTAGGGAGGTATGGGCCCGCTGGGTGGGTGCTGTGCTGGGGTTACCAGAGGGTGTAAGCTCGGTGTTGGGCTGTGGCTGGGCAAGGGGAACCGACTGTCCTGAGGCCCACGATTGTCCGGGCTGGTCATCAAGATCCAGTAGGGCAGAGCTGCTGTCATCACTGTGGGCCTCTTCTGGGGGTGGAGTGGTGTTGTCTGGACCCTCTGGTGTGGTGACGTTCCTTCGGGTTCCTGCGGGGGTATAAGTACATGATTATTGCATGTGTGTGTTTCATGGTGTGCAATGGTTGGGTGTGCGTGAACCCCAGTGCAGGCATTCCTGTGTGGGGGCTTGTGTGGTGATGTTTGGGGGGTGTTGTGGGTATGTGCAGTGGGCATGCTTTAGTGATGGGTGTCCATGCTTAGTTGTGTCATGCAGATCTTTGGGTTGGGATGGGTGGTTGGTGTTATGGGTAGATTAGTGAGGAGTTGGAGTGATAGGGGAGGGGGTGAGGGTGGGGGTGTGTGATAGCATGCAGGTAGGGTGGGGGATATGATAGTGAAGATTTGACTTACCAGTGTCCGTTCCTCCAACGACTCCTGCGAGGCCCTCAGTATGCAAGATGGACAAGACTTGCTCCTCCCATGTTGTTAGTTGTGGGGGAGGAGGTGGGGGTCCGCCGCCAGTCCGCTGTACCGCGATGTGGTGCCTGGATACCGTGGAACGCACCTTCCCCCGTAGGTCTTTCCACCTCTTCCTGATGTCCTCCCTATTTCTTGGGTGCTGTCCCACAGCATTGACCCTGTCCACTATTCTTTGCCATAGCTCCATCTTCCTGGCTATGGATGTGTACTGTACCTGTGAGCCAAATAGCTGTGGCTCTACCCTGATGATTTCCTCGACCATGACCCTGAGCTCCTCTTTGGAGAAGCGGGGGTGTCTTTGGCGTGACATGGGGTGGTGTGTGTGATGTGTGGGGTGGTGTATGTGTTGATGAGTATGGTGAGTGTAGTGGTATGTGGTGTTTTGTGCATGGATGTTGTGTGGGTGATGGTGTAGTGTGCCTCTGTGTGATGGTGTTATCTATTCTGTGCTGTCTCTCTCTGGCCTTCGTCTCAAATTTGTGGTCGTAGGGGTTTGTGGGTGATGTGGGTGTGTGTTTTATATTGTGTTGGGTGTGTGGGAGTGGTGTGTGTATGTGTATCAGGTGTGTGTATTTGTAATGTGGCGGTGTTTTGGAGCTGTGTGTGTATTTTGAGCGCGGCGGTGTGTACCGCCAATGGAATACCGCGGTTGAAAGACCGCCGCGTGGATTCGTGGGTCGTAATAGCATGGGCGTGTTTCTGTTGGCATGGAGGTGGAGGATTTGTTTCCGCATATTTATCGCTGACCTTTGGTGTGGCGGACTTGTGTGGGTTTCTGAATTTCGGCGGAATCCGTGATGTGTGTCATAATAGCTGTGGCGGTCTCCCTCCGCCGCCGCGGTGTATTGGCGGTCTTCTGCACGGCGGTAAGCGGCTTTTACCGCCAATGTTGTAAAGACCCCCTATATGTTTTTACCTTCTTTCTTTTGCCGTGGATACTTTTTTAGAAAGGACAATTTGACTTAACTCAACATGTAATTGGATCCACTCACATCAAAGGCCATACTTTGGACCTTATATTCAGCAATTTCCCTGATCTTACTGCCCTGCCTCCTTTGCCTCTAACTTGGACAGATCACTCCCTTCTATCTTTTTCTTTCCCCTATAATTTCATGCGAGATCTGCAATCTAGCTCTTTAACCTCCGGGCGCATCTGGTCAAAGCTGGTTTCCAGTGAGTGGCGCGCTGCTCTCCAAGCCTCCCTTAGGTTCAATAGCTTTCCTGCCTCTACCTCTGCAGATTCGTTTGATGAGGGGATTTCCTCCTCTTTGGATGGTATTCTGCCTATCAAATCAAGAGTCAATAAGCTATCCCATAAGGTTAAACCCTGGTTCTCTCCTTTCTTATTAGAATTGAGAAAGAAATGTAAAAAATTTGAAAGAATATGGAGAAAGAATTACAGCCCCTCCGACAGAGAAGTTTATAGGCAATCCATCAGACTCTATCACCAAAATATCAAAGCCGCCTAGTCCACCTACTATGGCACTAAAATAGAAAACTCTTCCTGCTCACAGAAGGAAATTTTTCAGATCTTTAAAGAACTCACCATAACCCCTATGCCAGCCCCTCCCACAGAGGCCTCCATTGAATATAGTAACCGTTTGGCATCTTATTTCCATGATAAAGTCATCAAGATATATTCTGGGTTCTCTTCCTCTCTTCCCCAGGAGTCATCTGAAGATCAAGCTATGGACCCCGCCTTTTCTGGAATTTCACTAACTGCTTTTGCACCTCTTTCAGATGCCGTAACAGCCAATCTCCTCCTCAAAATTAAATCGGGCTCTCCCCTTGATCCCGCTTCCCCAGCCCTTCTCTCGCGGGTTTCAGATATTGTTGTTCCTCCTCTCACAAAAATACTGAATCACTCCTTATCTTCAGGTTCTCTCCCTTTATCTTTCAAGCACGCCATTATTAAGCTTCTTCTAAAAAAGCCTAAGCTGGATCCTTCTTTATTGGAGGATTATAGACCTATTGCTCTTCTTCCCATCTTAGCAAAAATCCTGGAGAAACATGTCAACTATCAATTAACCAGTTACCTGGAAAGCCACGAACTCCTCCACCCTACTCAAATGGGCTTTAGAGCTCATCATAGCACGGAGTCAGCTCTCCTTACAGTGACGGAGTCAGCCCGTCAACTTTTGGATCAAGGGGCTTACGTTGCCGTCATTCTACTTGATCTTAGCGCAGCTTTTGATACGGTGGACCATAATCTTCTCTGCTGCAGGCTCTCTGAATTAGGGATAGGAGGTTTAGCCCTGTCTTGGCTCTCTGCCTTCCTTAAAGAAAGGTCCTTTCAAGTTTTGGATTGAGCCTTTTTCTCTGAGATTTTTCCATTGACTTGTGGAGTCCCTCAGGGCTCCTCCCTGAGTCCGACTCTTTTCAATGTTTATCTATCCCCACTGGCTAAAGTGATTGTTCCTTACAATTTTTCCTTGGTCACCTATGCTGACGATACCCAGCTTGTGGTATCACTATCTAGTTCTGGGGATTCATCCGCGGCCAATCTTTCTTGCTGTATGAAGGATATTGGAGACTGGATGATTCAATCTAAGCTTAAATTTAATGATGGAAAATCAGAAGTTATTGTGTTGGGTAATGGTTCCCCAGCCTCCCCCCTCTCATCGCACTCAGAGGTTTTTAACAACCTTCCTCCCCCCAAGGCTCAGGTAAAAAGCCTTGGTTTTTGGTTGGATTCTCGCTTGACAATGGATTTTCAAGCTAAAAAAGTCTCTTCTACATGTTTTGGTATCTTAAGAGTCCTTAGGAAGGTTTTAACCTTCTACCCTCCACAGCTAGAAGAATCCTTGTTCAAACTCTGATTCTTTCCCACCTTGACTACGGGAACTCTTTGTTTTTCAGTTCCCCGGCCTATGTGATAAAGAAGTTGCAGACCGTACAGAATGCAGCAGCCAGGCTTCTTACTGATCTTCCCAGACATCTGTCTGCAAAGCCGGCTCTTTCAATACTCCACTGGCTTCCTATCAAGCAGCGCACCCACTTTAAAGCCCTGTGCATTGTTCACAGGGCCCTCCATAATAAGGGTCCGATGTTCTTTAGAAAACAGATCCTTATCTATGCCCCCTCCCGAAGTCTGAGATCTTCCTCCTTCCGACATGTTAATATCTTTTGGTTCAAGAGAGCTTGGGGAGCCAATTCCTTCTCCACCAAGGCCGTCCGCCTTTGGAATGCTCTTCCCTCTGAGTTCCGTCATGAACCCTCAGTACAGATTTTTATACCCACCCTAAAAACTAAACACTGCTTACCACCCCAAAACCCATCCTAACACCTAAAAAGCCCTTACCACCCCAAAACCCATGCCCACCCTAAAACCTAAACACCCTTACCACCCCAAACCCCATACTCATCCTAAAACCTAAAAAAACCCTTACCACCCCAAAACCCATAGCCACCCTAACACCGAAAAATCCCTAACCACCTCAAAACCCATAACCACACTAATACCTAAAAATGGTCTTACCACCCCAAAACCAATACCCACCTTAAAACCTAAAAATGCCCATACCACCGCAAAACCCACAACCACCCTAAAACCTAAAAATGCCCTTACCACCCCAAAACCCATACCCACCTGAAAAACTAAACACCCCTTTCCACCCCAAAAACCATTAACCATCCTAAAACCTAAAAATGCCCTTACCACCCCAAAACCCATGCGCACCCTATAACCTAAACACCCTTTACCACCCCAAACCCCAAATCACCCTAAAACCTAAAAAATACCCTTACCACCGCAAAACACATGCCCACCCTAAAACCTAAAAAGACCTTACCACCCCAAAACCCATACCCACCCTAAAACCTAAAAATGCCCGTACCACCCCAAAACCCATACCCACCCTAACATCTAAAAATGCCCTTACCTTCCCAAAACCCATACCCACCGAAAAACCTAAAAAAGCTCTTACCACCCCAAAGCCCATACCCATTCATCCTAAAATCCTAAAAATGCCCTAACCACCCCAAAACCCAAACCCACTCTAAAACCTAAAAATGCACTTACCACCCCAAAACCCATACCCACCGTAAAACCTAAAAAATACCCTTTTTGGCAGGGGAGGGTGGTGTATTATATTTTTTTTGTCTGATACCACTCAGCTGTTCTGGGGCTATATTTGGAACATTTAACTTGAACCTAATTAATGATGCTATCCGGGGCCTGAATCTATGTTAAAGGTATATGAACCCTCACAAAACAACACTATTCACTAAATTCAGCCCTATACAATCTTGCTGAGGGTCAACCACCACTAATAAGGATAGCATACCTTATGTCGTCCTTTTTTATAGATCGACATCCTCTGGCTTTCCTGATCCAATGCATGGTGTTATAGACAAGTGAATCTTGTGTTTCCCTAACATCCTGCATTAATTTAGGGACATTTATCATGTATATGTTGAGGTGTTCAGCCAAAGGTTTGGCACATTCAATCTTCCTGTGGGTGCTGGTCCTGACTAGATCTCTTTGCCTATGTGTGGTGTTTAGCATTTGCTCAAGCTAAGTACATTGCTAAAAAGGGATTGTTTTCAGTGAACAAATGTGATGTGCCCATGGTGTGTTTTGGGCTATTTCCTGTTGCAGGCAATAGGATCACTCACACAAGTGAGGTACCAATTTTATCAGATGACTTAGAGGAATGCTGGGTGGAAGGATGTTTATGGATTCCCACAGATTCCAGAACTTTCTATTACAAAAATATGAGGAAAATGTGTTTTTTTAGTCAAAGTTTATGGATTGCAAGGGATTCTGGGTAACACAACCCAGAATGAAAGCCACACAAGTCACCACCATTATGGATTCGTCTAGGTGTCTTGTTTTAAAAAATATGCAGGTTTGTTAGGTTTCCCTAGGGGCTGGCTGAGCTAGGGCCCAAAATCCACAGCTATGTACACTGCATAAAACAAGTCAATTTTCAGTGGAAAAATGTGATGCGTCCATGTTGCGTTTTGGGCTTTTTCCTGTTGTGAGCACTATGCTTACTCACACAAATGAGGTACCAATTTTACCACATGACTTAGAACACTGCTAGGTAAAAGAAAGTTTGGGCATCCCCCCAGATTCCAGAACGTTCCATCAGAGAAATGTGAGGAAAATTAGTTTTTTAGTCAAGGTTTAAGGTTTGAAAGGGATTCTGGGTAACACAAACAGGTGACAGCCAGGCACATCACCTCATTATGGATTCACCTTGGTGTCTAGTTTTTACAAAATGTACAGGTTTACTAGGTTTCCCTAGGTGCCAGCTAAACAAGGGCCCAAAGTCTACAGCTATGTACATTGCAAAATATGAGTCAGTTTTCCCTGGAAAAATGGGATGTTTCCATGTTTTATTTTGGGATGTTTCCTGTTGCAGGTACTAGGCCTACCCACACAAGTAATGTGCCATTTTTATCAGAAAACCTCTGGGAATGCTGGGTGGAAGGATGTTTGTGGCTCCTTGTAGATTCCAGTATTTGCCATCACAGAAACTTGACAAAAGTGTTTTTTTTAGTCATTGTGTGAGGGTTGTTAGGGTTTTTGGGTCACACAACCTGGTGAAAGTCACACAAGTCACCCCATCCTGGTTTTCCCTAGATGTTTAGTTTTAAACAATGTACAGGTTTGCTAGGTTTCCCTCGGTGCCACCTGAGCTGTGACCCAAAATCCACAGCTAAGTAAATTGCAAAAAAGTTTTGGTTTTCAGTGAAAGAAATGAGATGTGTCTGTGTTGCATTTTTGGCCTTTTCCTGTTGCGTGCACTACGCTCACTCACACAAGTGAGGTACCAATTTTATCAGATGACTTAGAAGGATCCTGGGTGGAAGAATGTGTGAGGATCCCCACAGATTCCAGAACATTTCATCAGAGAAATGTGAGGAAAATGGGTTTTATAGTCAGAGTTTAAGGTTTGTGAGGGATTCTGGGCAACACATTCTGGTGAGAGCTAAACAAGTCATCCCATTATGGATTTACCTCGGAGTCTAGTTTTCAAAAATGTACAGGTGTTTTAGGTTTCCCTAGGTGGCGGCTGAACTAGGGCCCAAAATCAACATCTATGTACATTGCAAAGAAACAGCCAGTTTTTAGTGGAAAAATGGGATGTGTCCATATTTCATTATGGGCCATATCCTGCCACGGATACTAGGCCTACCTACACAAGTGAGATACCATTTTGAACCAGAACACTTAGGGGAAAGCTGGGTGGAAGGAATTGTGTGGTTCCCTGCAGATTCCAGAACTTACAGTCACAGAGATGTGACAAAACTTTGGCCCTCATTCCAACCCTGGCGGTCTATGACCGCCAGGGTGGAGGGACACGGAAGCACCACCAACAGGCTGGCGGTGCTTCAGTGCCCATTCTGACCGCAGCGGTAAAGCCGCGGTCAGAAAAGGGGATCCGGCGGTTTCCCGCCGGATTACCCCTGGCTGGGCTGAATCTCCTTGGCGGTGCTGCTTGCAGCGCAGCCATGGAGATTCCGACCCCCTTCCTGCCATCCTGTTTCTGGCGGTTTTTACCGCCAGGAACAGGATGGCGGGAACGGGTGTCGTGGGGCCCCTGGGGGCCCCTGCACTGCCCATGCCGCTGGCATGGGCAGTGCAGGGGACCCCTAACAGGGCCCCAGAAAGATTTTCACTGTCTGCATTGCAGACAGTGAAAATCGCGACGGGTGTAACTGCACCCGTCGCACCCCTGCAACTCCTCCGGCTCCATTCGGAGCCGGCTTCATTGTTGCAGGGCCTTTCCCGCTGGGCCGGCGGGCGCTCCTTTGGCGGGCGCCCGCCGGCCCAGCGGGAAAGCCAGAATGGCCTCCGCGGTCTTTTGACCGCGGAGCGGCCAAGTGGCGGTTCCCGTTTGGCTGGCAGCAACCACCGCCAGCCAAAGTCGGAATGAGGCCCTTTGTCTTTTAAATCAAAGTTTGAGGTTTGCACAGGACTTTGAGAAAGCCACACAAGTCACCCCATTCAGGATTTCCCTAGATGTCTAGTTTTAAAAAATGTACAGGTTTGCTTGGTGTCCTTAGGTGCCAGCTAAGCTAGGACACAAAATCCACAGCTAAGTAAATTGCAAAAAAGGGTCTGTTTTCAGTGAAAAAATTAGATGTGTCTGTGTTGTGTTTTGGGCCGTTTCCTGTTGTGGGTACTACGGTCATTCTCACAAGTGAGATACCAATTTTAGGAGATGACTTGGGGGAATGCTGGGTGAAAAGAAGTTTGTGGCTCGCCACAGATTCAACAACTTTCCTTCCCAAAAATGTGAGAAAATGTTTTTTAGTCAAAGTTTAAAGTTTGCAAGGGGTTCGGGGTAGCAACCCCTGGTGAGAACCCCACAAGTCACCCCATTCTGGATTCCCATTGGTGTCCAATTTTCAAAAATGCACATGTTTTATGGATATCCTGAGTTGCCAACTAAGCTAGGACCCAAAATTCACAAGTAGGCACATTAATTAAAAAGAGTGGAAGAATGATGTCCATGGTGCGTTTTGGGACATTTTCTGTCATGGGCACTGGACTCACCCTCACAAGTTAAGTACCATTTTTATCAGAAGACTTAGTGGAATGCTGGGTGGAAGGAAGCTTGTGGCTCCCTGCAGTTTGTAGTACGTTCCATCATAGAAAGTTGAGAAAAATGTTTTTGTAAGTCAAAGTTTGAGGTTTGCAAGGGATTTTGTGTAAAACACTCTGGTGAAAGATCACAGAAGCCACTCCATTCTGGATTCCTCTAGGTATCTAGTTTTAAAAATGTACAGTTTTGCTAGATGTCCCTATGTCCTGGCTGAACTATGGCCCAAAATCCATAGCTATGCACATTGCCAAAAAAAGGGTCAGTTTTCAGTGGAAAACGTGATTTTTCAATGTTGCATTTTGGGCTGTTTCCTGTATGAGCATAAGGCCTGCCCACACAAGTGAGGTACCAATTTTATCAGATGGCTTAGAGGAATTCTGGGCCGTAGGAAGTGTTGGATCTCTAAAGATTTCGGAACTTTCCATCAGAGAAATGTGAGGAAAATGTGTTGTTTTCATTTGCAATGTTTGCAAGGGATTCTGGGTAACACAGCCTGGTGACAGCCACAGACGTCACCCCATTATGGATTCTCCTTGATGTTTATCACCTTAGTGTCCAGGTGATAGTTTTCACTAGGTGCCATCTAAATTAGGGCCCAAAATTGACACAGCTATGTACATTGCAAATAAAAGAGTCCGTTGCGAATAAAAGAGTCCGTTTTCAGTGGAGAAATGGGATGTGTCCACGTTGCATTTTGGGCTGTTTTTTGTTGCGAGCACTAGGCCTACCCAAACAAGTGAGGTGCCATTTTTATCAGAAAACGTATGGGAATGCTGGGTGCAAGGAAGTTTGTGGCTGCCTGCAGATTCCAGATCTTTCCTCCACAGAAATGAGACAAAAATGTGTCTTTTAGTCAAAGTTTGAGGTTTACAAGGGTTTCTGGGAAACATAACCTGGTGAAAGCCACACAAGTCACCCCATTCTGGATTTCCCCAGGTGTCATGCTACTAAAAATGTACAGGTTTGCTAGGTTTTCCTATGTGCTTGTTGGGCTGTGGCCCGAAATCCACAGATAGGCACATTGGGAAAAAAGCATCAGTTTTCAGTGGAAAAATGTGATTTGTCTATGTTGCGCTTTGGGCTGTTTCCTGTGCAAGCACAAGGCCCACCCACACAAGTGAGGTCCCATTTTTATCTGAAGACTTAGGGGAATGCGTGATGGAAGGAAGTCTGTGGATCCCCGCAGATTCCAGTGCTTTCCATCATAGAAATATGAGAAAAATGTGTTCTTAAGTCAAGGTTTACGGTTTAGATGGGATTATGGGTAACACAGGAGCCACACGTCACCCCATTCTTGATTTCCCTAGGTGTCTAGTTTTCAAAAACATACAGGTTTACTAGACTTCTCTATGTGCCAGCTGGGCTAGGACCCAAAATCCACAGCTAAGTACATTGCAATAAAAGGGTCTATTTTCAATAAAAAAATGGTATGTGTTTATGTTGAGTTTTGGGACATTTAATGTTGTGAGTACAGGGCATGCCCACATAAGTGAGGTACTATTTTTATCAGAAGACTTAGTGGAATGAAGAGTGGAAGGATGTTTATGGCTCCCTGCAGATTCCAGAACTTTTCATCACAAAGGAGTAAGGTTTTTTTTTTAGTAAAAACTTTAAGGTTTGCAGTGGATTTTGCGCAACACACCCCAGTGAGAGCCAGGTAGGTCACCCCATTCTGGAATCCTGAAGGTGTCTAGAGTTTGAAGATGTACAGGTTTTTAGGTTTCCTTAGGTGTTGGATGAACTAGGGCCCAAATTCCACAGCATGGCACATTGCATTAAATGGGTCAGTTTTCAGTAGAAAAAATGTGATGTGTCCATGTTGCATTTTGGGATGTTTCCTGTCACAAGTACAAGGCCTGCCCACACAAGTGAGGTACCAATTTTGTCAGATGACTTAGAGAAATGCTGAGTGTAAGGAAGTTTGTGGCTTCCTGCAAATTCCATAACTTTCCATCACAGAAATGTGAGGAAAATGTGTAATATTCGTTGAAGCTTGAGGTTTGGAAGGGATTATGGGTACCCCAAAAGCCACACGTGTTACTCCATTCTTGATTTCCCTAGGTGTCTAGTTTACAAAAACATACAGGTTTGCTAGGTTTCCATATGTTCCAGCTAAGCTAGGACTCAAAACCCACAGCTAAGTACATTACAAATAAAGGGTCAGTTTCAGTGGAAAAATGTAATGTGTTCATGTGGCATTTTAGGCCATTTCCTGTCTCAGATACTAGGCCTACCCACACAAGTGAGGTACCAGTTTTACCAGATAATTTAGGGGAATGCTGGGTGGAAGGAACATTTGTGGTTCCCTGCAGATTACAGAATTTACCATCACAGAAATGTGGGAAAAATTTAATTTTTTAATAAAAGTTTGAGGTTTGTATGGGATTCTGGGTAAACCAAGCTTGTGAAATCCACACAAGTCACCCCATTCTGGGAATCCCTAAGTGTCTAGCTTTTAAAAATGTACAGGTTTGCTACATATGCTTATGTGCTGGTTGAGGTATGGTCCAAAACCCACCACAGGCACATTACAGTAAAAGGATCAGTTTTCAGTGGAAAAACTGGATTTTTCCATGTTGCGTTTTGGGCTGTTTCCTGCCACAAGCATAAGCCAGCCAACACAAATGAGGTTACTTTTTTATTTGAAGGTTTAGGGGAATGCAAGGTGGAAGGAAGAGCCACACAAGTCACCCCATTCTTGATTTCCCTCGGTGACTACTATTCAAAAACATACAGGTTTGCTAGGTTTCGCTGTGTGCCAGCTGAGCTAGGACCCAAAATCCACAGCTATTTAACGTGATGTGTCTATGTTGCGTTTTGGACCATTTCCAGTCACGAGCACAAGGCCTGCCCACATAAGTGAGGCACCACTTTTATCAGAAGCCTTAGAGGAATGTGGGGTGGATGGGTGTTTGTGGCTCATCCGCAGATTGCGATCTTTTTATCACTGAAACATGAGGAAAATGTTTTTTTTTAATTCAAAGTTTAAGGTTTGCAAGGTATTCTGGGTAACACACCCTGGTGAGAGTCATGCAGGTCACCCCATTGTTGATTTCCCTAGGTGTCTAGATTTTAAAAATTTACAGGTTTGCTAGGTTTCCATAGGCGCAGGGTGATCTAGGGCCCAAAATCCACAGCTATGTACACTGCAAAAAAAATGGTTAGTTTTCGGTGGAAAAATGGGATGTGTCCATGTTGCATTTAGGGCTGTCTCCTGTTGCGGGTACTAGGCCTACCCACACAAATGAGATACCATTTTTTATCAAACAATTAAGATGAATGCTGGGTGGAAGGAAGTTTGTGGCTTCCCTCACATTCCAGAGCTTATCACCACAGAAATGTGACGATTTTTTTTTTGTCAAAGTTTGAGGTTTGCAAGGCATTTGGGGTAACACAACCTGGTGAAAGCCACACAAGTCAGCCCGTTCTGGATTTCCCTAGATGTCTAGTTTTAAGAAATGTACAGGTTTGCTAGTTTTCCCTAGCTGCCTGCTGAACTAGGACCGATAATCTACATTGCAAAAAAAGGGTCTGTTTTCAGTGAATAAATGTGACGTGTCCATGTTGTGTTTTGAGCCGTTTCCTGTTGCAGGCACTAGACTCATTCACACAAGTGAGGAACCAGTTTTATCAGAATACTTAGAAGAATACTGGGTGGAAGGATGTTTGTGGATCCCCACAGATTCCAAAACTTTCCATCACAGAAATGTGAAAAAAATGTGTTTTTTTAGTTAAAGTTTAAGGATTACAAAGAATTCTGGGTAACACACCATGGATTCACATAGGTGTCTAGTTTTCAAACATCTTCTATCACTACAAAACCTGCAGGTCTCTGGCCAGAATAATCTAAGGCAAAAAGAGAAAGAAAAATTAACCAAAAAATTAAAGACTGCATCAGTGAAGTGATCTATGATAAAGGCATCCTCTTTATAGGACAAACTCTCTCACCCACCTGGAGGTGGCATGCTTCACCTTAGGTAATCTCCTCACCCCATGATAGCTAATCGCTGTGCTGGCTATTACCCTTTCTACTAGGAGGGAGGAACTCTTACAGATGTTTTAAGAGGTGCAACCAACCTATACTGGTGAGTGATATGTGGTGAGAGGGCAGAGTGTGAACCAATGTGCAAAAAAGAAAAAGTGATGTGCATTAAAACTAACTACAGAATATGCTAATAGATTTATTCGGGCATCTCTGGGTCAGGATTTAAACCACGACAGAACAGGTTGAATCTAAACACATCTGTTCACATTTCCAAAAAGAGGTTGACATTTTTCTGCCTGCCATCCTCAACAGAGGTATTGAAGCTTTCTTTAGGACCTAACGTGAAATTCTGCTTTACTTTGTGCTCAAAACCTAGTAAAAAACAGTGTGCAAGGTGTATACAACACAGCCCAGTGGTTCCAGCAGTCACCAAATGAGTTGGCATGATTTATGCAGTCCATTGGCAAACCCACAGCATGTCGGGTTAAACGCCTCATCTCAGGCCCTGTCTAGGAGCTCAGGGATAATGTTCACCTGCTGTGACTTGAACGCGTACATGCTCCTCCAGACTATGGGCTGGGAGCGATAGAACATGGTTCTTAGGGGAGTCCATTCTAGATTCCCCTAAGTTTATAGCTTTTAAATATGTACAGCTTTGCTAAGTTTGCCTATGTGCTGGCTGGGTTCCCCCACTAGGCGCATTGAAAAAAAAGGGTCAGTTTTCAGTGGAAAAAATGTGATGTGTCCATGTTGCATTTTGGACCATTTCCTGTGGCGAGCACAAGACCCGCCCACGCAAGTGAGGTACTATTTTTATCAGAAGACTAAGGGGAATGCACAACGGAAGGAGGTTTGTGGCACCCCGCACATTCCAGAATTTTCCATCACAGAATTTTCAGAAAAATGTGTTTTCATAGCAAAAGTTTGAGGTTTGCAAGGGATTCTGTCTAACACAAACTAGTGAGAGCCACATAAGCCACCCCATCCTAGTTTCTCCTATACATCTAGTTTTCAGAAATTTACATGCTTTCTAGGTTTCTCTCGGTGCTGGCTGAGCTATGTCCCAAAATCCATGGCTAAGTACATTGCACACAAAGGGTCAGTTTTTAGTGGAAAAATATGGTGTCCATGTTGACTTTTTTGGCTGCTTCCCATCCTAGGCATTAGGGTTACTGTTAGACTTGGCATCCTTGGCATCTTTTCCCCAAACATTTTTGCCCTCTGACCTTCTGTTTTTCTGACCTATTTGCTGACTTTTAGGATACTGCGCACTTTACCACTGCTGACCAGTGCTAAAGTGCAGGTGCCATGTACTCTAAAACATGGTAACTTTGGCTTATCCACAAATGGCATATTTAATTTACTTGTAAGACCCTAATACAGTGCACTAGTTGTGCCCAGGGACTGTAAATTAAATGTAAAAAGTGGACCTGCAGCACTGATTGTGGCACCCACTACAGCAACCTTTTAAACATGTCTCAGGCCTGCCCTTGCAGGGCCTGTGTGAGCCGTTTGAACTGCTATTTCAACCTGGCAAGTGTACCCTCTTGCCAGGCCCAAACCTTCCTTTTTATTACATGTAAGTCACCCCTAAGGCAGGCTCTAGTTAGCCACAAGAGCACAGTGCCCTGAAGTTAAAAAGTTAAACGTGTACTTTTAATGTTAAATGTCCAAATAGTGAAAAACTCCTAAATTTGTTTTTCGCTATTGCAAGGACTGCCTTTCCCATAGAATTGGGATTACCTTAAAATATCTTTTAAGTGTAATTTCTGGGGGGGCCCCTAAGAGCCCGATAGCATGATGGCCACCATACCGTAAGGCTCTGCCAGCCGAGGAGTATTCTCCTACAGCTATCCATTTAAGCGGGGGTATAAGCGTCTTGCTGGAGGCGGTAAACCATCATCATGCCCTAAGGAGCAGCCAATTTGTTTGTCCGTGATATTGTGGACAGCATTCTACAGACCAGCTGCGCACAGGCAACATTGGAGTGAGACCTGCCTCGTGGGTGCAGCTGGCTACAACCGTGTGCTGCGCCTGCATTGGCTACGACTGAATGCTGTGGGTCCATCTGATGATCCTACATTGGATCTCCACTCAGGAGGCTTGGCCAGGAACTGATGGAGAAGATGTTGGGTGGAGGACCAAGTTGGGTCCTATGCGGGGATCAGCAATTGGCTCGGCTAGCCCTGATCACGACACTGTGGTTGAGAAGTGGCTCTCAGCAGCCATCAGAGCATTCTCATTTACAACCTAAAGAGTTTACTGGTGGACCCTTTCCTGAGAAATGTCTGGCTAAAGGAGGGAGATCTGGTGTGGCCGACCTCTGTGAGGTGCTGTGCTAGTGTCAAGCAGCTCCTGGAATGACTTCACAGGAGTGCGCTGGACTCGGGAGCAGAGAGTGTGGCCCCCATGTGGTTGCAGTCAAAAATACATTGGCTTCACTGCGGGATGAACCTACCTGAACTTCCTGGTCTTATCTCACTGTAGCTCTGGCACAAGCTGCACGGCGGTGCTGCAGTCTGGTGGGCACTTTGGGCTGCTTGACAACCCGCACCCCCGCTGGGGTGGCTGGTGCTTCAGCGGGGTGGGCTCAGCAGAGGCTGCTGCACTGGCTATTACTTACTTTGAACTTTGACTCAGATACCACCTGGCCCCCGCACAATTGTGATTCTACCCATATTCAACTAATCACTGTGCCAGGTGTGCTGGAAGGAGAACTTCCCCTACCTAACATGCCCTCTCACAGTGCCGCTGAGTGCTTGTTGCCTGGGACTATTGGCTGAGAATTTCACCCCTTGCAGGCCTGCTCGTGTCCCTGTGGGTTGCCCCCGAGGTGTGGCAGGGATCTCAGGTGCTTGCAGCTCCCACTTTGACACCTGTACTGCAGTCTCACTGTGGGCTGCTGGACAATAGACGTTGCTAGTTATTATCTCATTTTGGTTGGGGAGCTTGAAAAGCACTGGAGTGGCTGGTCTGCTTCTGCCCCCCTTCCAGAACTACTTGAGGGGAGAGGCAGGACCTGGCCCAAGGTCTACTCTGACTGAACCCATGCCACTTTTGAGAGGCTGTTTGCATGGGTGCTTCCAACATTTGCGACCACAAAAGTAGTGTTGGACCTGGCATCCTTGGCCTGGTCTCCCCTGTCTTTTTTGCCTCTGCTTCCTATGTTTTGACTCAGTGCTGGATTTTGTTTTTGCTGTTTTTGGTACTCTGGGCACTTTACCACTGAATGAATGAATGAATAAATCTTTATTTGCATGATTACTTAAAACCTTTGCAAAAACATAATACATAAGAATTATTACGATTTCTGCAAAGCTTAAAATTACAATGCATCATTAAAAGCCATAGCCTTCTCGACATCTATCATCACGCCATTACCTGAAGCTCTCTTAGACTAAAATCAGTTTAAATCACAGTGCATGATGCATATCCAACAATGCTATGTGGCATAAAGGTCATCTGTAAAAATTATAAAATGCATACTCTCACGGTACAATTTTATAACGCATTACCTAAAGTTCCGTGAGTCTACTAAGATTATAGGTTCACTGCGAAATACTTGTTAAAAGGGATTGCGTAGCTAGAGGCTACTATGTATATGAAATGTAGGGTGCCTACAGAGCATAGGTGCAAATTGTTTGTTACGTAAATGCTGAACCTTGTGCCTAAAGAGAAGTGTGATAAATACACAAATAAGTCTAAAATGAAAAACTATGTAGAAATTCTCTAAGAGTTTAAAATTAGAATACAAGTGACCTGCAACGCAGCAACCTCCTCCACTCGGCGCCTCCCCTTATGGCAGTGACCAGCTGTTCGGGCACTACTGCCAATCTCATAAGTAAATGCTAGTACAGCGACTAGTCATCCTCCATTAAGACCGATCGGGGTCAACATTTCAGGGGAGGCTTCAGCCACTTTGTTAGTAACTTAGCTTTTTGTGCTGCCACCCCTTTTTGATTTCTGTGCATTGGTGGGCATATGCTAGCAGTGGATTTTCCCGGGCCAGCTCCATGGGACTCTCAGCAGTAAATATGTATTTAACAGCTTCTTTACATGACCGTATTGCGTGTTTTGAGAAAATGGGTCTTAAAAGTCAACATCTCTCTTAGGCCAATCCAAGGCAGCAGCATATTGAGTGACTAATAGATTCGATATGATAGTTACAAAGAATACATTGCTGAGAGGGACCCCACTTTCACTTCCAACTACATCTGAATTCCCAGGCAGCCGCATATGTAGAATGCCCTGAAATGTTCAAGCTCCCAGGGCTCCTTTCATATACAGCTGGAGGTTGGCAGAGCTATGCGACTCGGCTAAACCCTCAGCCCCCCTAATTTCTCTGATAATGGCTATATCCTTTTCTCTGGAGATTTGCGTGCCATGTTCTTTCAATATCTTTTTCAGGTGGGCCCTCGAGATTCAGGGATCCGATTAATACATAGGGACTAAGTAAAAAAATGCCACGGCTTGCCTCAGATAGCTGGCCCAGCTACTAGAAACATCTTCAAAGATTACTTTCAGCGAGCTCCTCAGACTGTCGGTATTGGCCCTAGAGACGTCATAACTTGATTATGTCCTTTTTGCAATTCATGTCCATACTTGTTATTCTAGGTGGATCCCTGCATGTCTAGTGAATTTGGGGACTTGATAAATCCTTTTATAAGCTCCCATTTGGCATTTCTCCTGGAATTTCGTTATCCTGCCATGATATGCTAAGTGGCCGTAGGTAATCATGGGTAAAGGTTTTGCTTTTATAACTCTCCCTATTGGTTCTGTTGGAGGTGATTGAAGCCGGAGATGGAGTTTAGCTAAAGCACAAGTGGTTCTCTTTGCCACACTCCCAGGTACTGATACTTTTCTTCCATGTCTATACACAATGCAGTGAGCTTTCAAACTCTTAGGTATTTATGCGTCTGACGACCGAAAACCTGAACCTTGGTTTTTGCAGTATTAACCATCAGTGCATTTTTTTCATTCTAATCATGCAGGATGGCAAAGCTCCTTTTCAAGCCTAATTGAGTCTGGGCAAGTAGGTCTATATCGTCCACAAATTGGATTATGGGGAGCACTGTCTTTCGCAATTTTGGGGGAAATGTGTTTCCTCTAAGTAGGACTATGCCAAGCTCGGACGTATACAGATTGAAGAGAGTTGGAGCAATGACACATCCTTGTTTTATCGCTTTATTGATATATGTTCTTTTGGTCATATACGTAGTTGAGATCTTGACTCTCACCCATGTGTCAGAATAAAGAGCCATTATAGCTGCTAGTAGGTTCCCTGGTATCCCCCAGGTAGTCAGCTTTTTCCAAAGTATATGGCGTTCTACGTTGTCAAATGCCGCACTATAATCAATGAAACACACAAAGAGAGGTTGAGCGGCTGGTTTCAAGGTTTTCTTTCCCAAGTATGCGAGAGACAGCACATTATGTAGAATAGATGAGCTCGGCCTGAATCCTGTTTGGTACGGTGGAATAATATTATTTTCTGTGATCAAGTGTTCCAGTTCTCTAAGCAGGACCCTTGCAAAGCCCTTACCATCCAATTAGTTATTAACCTATAGTTTCCCAGAAGGGTGGAGTCCCCTTTCTTAAAGATTGGATGCAATATTGAGCCTTTCCAGGCTCCTGGGACCCCTGATTGGCAAAGGCAGTTATTGAAAATGGTGGTCAAGGTGGCGGGCCAAAATTCTTGGTCTTCTTTAAATATGTTTCCGGGAAGGCCATTTGGGCCTGGGGCTCCGTCCCGCCTGATGCTGCTAAGGACCATTTTAGTCGATTTGACTGTGACCATTAGTATGCTATTTTCTAGGGCATCAAGATCAATTTGTCTCCCCACAGTGCCCTGAGCTTCAGTGCATCCGGAACCCACATAAAGGGAGCCCATGTGTGTTTCCCAAACACTGGCAGGAATTGTGTTAGCCTTACTTACTGAGCCATATTCTAATGAGTTAATGTAGTCTCAAAACTCTCTACTTTTGTTTGTGGGTAACAAAGCTTGCAAATGGATCCAGCATTCTTCAGTCTCCTTCTGCTTCAGTTTCCATGCCTTGCCCTTGAGATCTTTCCTTGCCTGTCTCCTGAGAGTTTTTACTGCCAGCGATTTGTTCCTTCTATATCTTCTTTCTAACTGCCTGCACTTTCGTTTGCTCTGTATATGTTCCCTTGTTGCGGTGGACAGCCATGCCCTTTGACTTATGTTTTTTGTAGGTCCATGTTGCGCTTGGCAGCTGCATGAAGTATGTAAGTTCTTTATCATATGTGCCCACTGTGAGCCAACATTACTAGTTCTCTGTCTAAGATTAGAGGACCATGATCCTGCTTCCAAAGCTCGTATTTTACCTTGTCCTCACTCCATTTGATTCTCTTTGCCACTGGGCATAAATTTGTTTCAGGTTGAAGGCCATATAGGACGGCAGTGTCGCTCCTTCAAGGGCTATTTCTATTATGACAGGATTGTGGTCACTCTCCGATCTTCGAGTCACCTCATGATTTAGGCATCTATGTCATAAAGCCGGGCTCAAGAAAATATAATCTAATGTAGAAATATTTTTCAAAGTTGGAATAGATGGGCCCGGCCTCATGGTCTTTGCATGTGATGGTCTCAGTTGGCGTTCTATAAAGAAAGTTTCTAGAGTCGATCTGAAGAGATCTCTAGGGAGACTCAGAACCTGTCCGAGATGTTGTTGTTGAAGTCTCCTGCGATTAGAAGTTTATGATCCGGGTGCTCATATACATTGTGTGCTGGAATGGGGTAAGCGCCACCACACCCGCCCTGGAGAGGGGGGGGCACGAGCATGCTTGTGGCCTGTAGTCTGTAATTGCTTGCTTCATTCCCCGGTTTATGCCCTTCACCCCTTGTATAGGCCAAAGTTGTGGATTTATAAGTTTCTGGGTTTTCTGCTACCTTTGTCTGTGTTCTACGTTGTTGTTGATTGGCAAGGGGGGATAAGGGGCTGTATGGGGACCCTTGACCCGTTCTTGTGAGTTGCACTGGGCTAGTAGAGTCTGTTGTGGTCAGTCTGATTGACAGGTTCCAGCTAGTCAATGGATCAATGGTTCAATCTCTTTTTCAATCTCTTTTTCAGGCTCCGCGCCTCCAAGCCTCTCAGTCTCTCAGTCTTTCAGACTTTTTGGAGATTTTTGAGTCTTTTAGGAGTCTTTTGGAGTCTTTGTCCGAGGGTCTTCCACAGGAACTGACTGGGAGTAAACCCGTAGTCAAGCAGGCAGACAGACCAGTCATTGAGCAGATGGACGGCTGAGCAGGTGAGCAGGCAGAGAGCAGAAGGAGCAGAAAGACACGCGGGAGTGAGCAAAGATAGAAGTACACGCCGGGGACTCGTGTCTCGTCAGGCGTCTCTTCAGGCCTCGGATGCCTCTCTGCTGTGGCTGTTGCCTGCACTGTTGTTGCCTTCGTAGCCTCCGTAGCCTCCATAGCCTCCATGCTGGGCCTTGCTGCCCCCACACTGCTCCTCTCTGCCCGGTCTTTTGGTCCCCCAGCCCAGCCAAGCCGAGCCCAGCACGACTCCGGGCTAGTTAACGATGGTACAGAGGGCTGTGGTTGGCGGTTTATAAAATTGTGGAAAAACTTCTCCTGGCAGGGCCCTGGTGCACGGCGCAGCCCGGCCAGGTGTCCCCCGCTCCTCCTGCGGCCTGACGCTCGCTGCTGCTGCTCTGCCCCCAGGCTACGTTCACATCCGCTACGTCCGCAGCGCAGTATCGATGTCCTGTCTAGTGGGTTTCTGCCACCCAAGAGCTATCTCTGTGGTGGGGAGCTAGCACAAAGTACCTGGTTTGCATCTAAATTATCCGCTAGAGACCGCAGAGGAGGAGATGCGTGGAAAAAGCAGCCTGCTGCTTTAGAAAGTAATGACTGTTAAGTCTGCTCTTACTGGCATTATGTCTCCAAATGCTGACATTTTTCAGAAGTGTTTTTGCGTTGTAGTTCGTTTTTGGAACTTGAAACATAAGATTCCCAATATGGTCGCCCAAAATGTTAAATGCAAAAAAGATTTGCAAAATGACAGCCATGTTTACGCTTCTCTGGTGACGAGTATAGTTCTTTACCACTGCTGACCAGTGCTAACGTGCAAGTGCTCCCTGTGTAAATTATATAAGTAATTGGCTTCTCCATGATTGGCATATGTGATTTACTAGTATGTCCCTAGTAAAGTGCACTAGAGGTGCAAAGGGCCTGTACATCAAATGGTACTAGTGGGCCTACAGCACTGATTGTGTCACCCACATGAGTAGCCATGTAAACATGGCTCAGACCTGCCACTGCAGTGTCTCTGGGGGCAGTTTTAACCTGCCAATTCGACCTGGCATGTTACCCACTTGCCAGGCCCAAACCTTCCCTTTTTAGACATGTTAGGCACCCCCAACGTAGGCCCTACGTAGCCCCATGGGCAGGGTGCAATGTATGTTAAAGATGGGACATGTACTGATGTGTTTTACATGTCCCAACAGTAAAATACTGGCAAATTCGTTTTTCACTTTTGCAAGGCCTATCCCTCTCATAGGTTAACACCCAAATGGGCTGTCTTTAAATATCCTTTAAGTGCAGTTTCCCTTTGGGAGCAAATGGAAATTTGGAGTTTGGAGTCCCTAAACTCACAATTTAAAAATACATCTTTCGGTAAAGTTGCCTTTTTGGAAAATGCCACTTTTAGAAAGTGGGCATTTTCTTGCTTAAACCAATCTGTGACTCTGCCTGCTTGTGTATTCCCTGTCAGAGCCTGACTGACAATTCGGCTGTTTGTGAATCTCCACTAGACAGTGGCACAAAGGGAGCTGGGGTGTAGCCTGCATTTCCTGATGGGCCATCTGGGATAGAGTAGACGGAGGAGTGGTCACTTACACCTGAATGGGCTGTGCCTGCCCTCACACAAAGCAGTCTCCAAACCCCTGGTGTGAATCTGGAGCCAGGCATGGGCAAGGCAGGACCTTGTGAACAACAGAGACTTTCCATAAAAGTTTGCCTACTTCAAAGACAGAAAGGGGTATATGTAGTGGACCCAAAACCCCAGATTTTCAGATTACTTCTGGAACCAAGAGGAACCTCTGCCAAGGAGAAGAGCTGAAGAGCTGGAGGAGGAGTACTGCCCCTTTGCCTGTGACTGTGCTTTGCTTCTGCCCGAAAGATGACAAAGACTGGACTTTGTGGTATATTCCTGCTTGTGAAGAATCTCCAAGGGCTTGGACTGAGCTTGCCTCCTGTTTTGAAGTCTCAGAGCCATTAAAGACTTCGTCTGCCACCACCTGGACTCTCTGCTGAGATGCCTGCCCTGCCAAGTGGTGCCCTATCCAGTCCCTGGGCCCTTGAAAGGTGAAGCTAGTAGAACAAAGACTGAAATCCTTGCACAGGAAGGTGTGCAGGGAAAGGTTTGACACACCTACTTCAATGTGGCTGTAAAAATGACACACCACCCGCCTCGCAGCTAAAATCGACACACCACCTACATCGTGACTGGGAAATCGAAGCATTACCTGCATCACAGCTAGAGAAACAACGCAACAGCAAATCATTGTGAACCTGCGTGGATCCAAGTTGCCCAGTCCAGAAATCGACGCATCGCTCTCTTGCAGGAGAAAAAAATGCTGCATCGCCTTCCCGACCAAAGAAGAAACAATGCACGGCCTCACTTACAAGTAAGGAATCGATGTATTGCTGACTTTTCGGATGCACGCTCACCCGTGCGACTCTGCTTTTAACACAAAACAAATACTTTGTGTAAAAACAACATTTCCATTGTTTTCTATGGAGTAAGCTTCTTTTTATTTTAAAAATTCATATCTTGACTTGTGTATGTTGGATCTGTTTAAGATAAATATTGCCTATTTTTCTAAACTAGTGTGATGTCCATTTTGTAGTGTTTTCACAGTATTACTGTGTGTGTTGGTACAAATACCTTACACATTGCCTTTGAGATAAGCCTGACTACTTATGCCAAGCTACCAAGGGGATGAGCAGGAATTATCTAAGTGTGTATCTACATTGCCCTGACTAGATTGAGAGTCCCTGCTTGGACAAAGTGCAAACTGACTGCCAAACAGAGACCCCATTTTTAACAACTAGGAAAAGCTGATGCCCAACAGCCTAAACTCACCTTTGAGGGTCGTAAGCAGGCCGGTGGCTCAGAGAGGCTGCCTTGAAACCTCTGCCCAGATCCTTCTGAGGAGGATGCCTCCTCCCAGTTGTCGACTACCCATTCCATGTTTTTAGATCTTAAGCACAGTCTTACTACCCTTGACTCCAAAATTGACCAACTGACTGATAGAATGGATTGCCTTAAAGAAAAATTTGACAACTATGGGGGCAGAACTGATCAGCCGGAATGCTGCAACTCGAACCTAGATGCCGAACAACATACTGCAAGCGAGAAAATGTTACAGATGGAAAAGGGATTAGAGGTTATCTGCAGTAAAGTGAGGACTTGGAAGCGAGATCCAACCTGCACATCCTTGGTGTTCTGGAGTCCACATCTATGGGTCGCATGGAGGACTATGTGGAGGACATGCTGTGCTTGATTTTCAGCAAAGCAATGCATGCTCTTCTGGTGGTTAAAAGGACACAGAGATCCCACAGTTCATGGTCTCCTCCAGGTGCCCCTGCCTGTCGAATCATTGCTCGATTATTAAATTACAAGGATCAAGACATGGTCCTGTGGCTTGCTTGAGATCAGGGGCCCCTCAAATTCCAGAACAATAGGATTACCATTTTCCAGATTACACATCTGCAGTCCAAGCTGTGAGGTGGGACTTATCGCTAGTCAAGGGCTCCCTAATAAAAACTGATGTCTCTTATTCACTGATATATATGCTGCCAAGCTGAGAATCCACCACCAGGGAAATATCCATTACTTCGCTGACCCTAAACTGGGTGCCAAATTTGTTAAAACAATTACGAGATCTGAGGAGGGTGACTCGTCTGCCAACCCTGGAGCGGCGCTTAACCAGATGAGTGATGATGATTGATGCCCTTTAGTCACCTGCCACATTCCCTGCTTTTGGCTCCTGTGCACAGTTCTTGATTCTCTGGTGTTTCGCTAGCCAGTGGGACGTTGGGCCTCCAATTTATTTTTCTTCAGCCACCCAACCACCCCCATTTGGTCAGAAGAAGATGGACTTCCAGTTCGCCCGTAATGGATGATTCCCAGGTACATATTTTGCTTTTTTGCTTTGAGGTGTTTTTTAAATGTGTCAATGCAGTCTGGCCCATCTGGGATGCCGGCATGGGTGGTGGGGCGATCAACAGGGTTTGCTTGGATGTTTATTGCTTTGTTTGGTTTGTTTTGTTTGTCACTCCCACCGCTGCACTCAGTCTTATATTGAGCTTCCTGCACCTCAGACTCCTTGACTAAGTGCCCACTGCTGTCACCGCAATACCGTACCCCCAGTTTCGAGGCTTAAATGCTTAACCTGGAACACTAGGGTCTTAAATAATGTGCATAAGGCCAGGCATGTTGTCGCTTATATACGACATCACAGCATAGGCATCTGCATGCTTCAGGAACTCCACCCCACCAAGGCCACAAAATCTCTATGGTGCACCGGTTAGATTGGCGAGTATCATGTGGTGTCTTAGTCAAGCTATGCTCAGGAGAGGAGCAGGCTTCACAGTAGTGAAAAATGACTTTGGGAGTTTTTCACTACCAGGACATGTAAAACTTATAAATAAATGTCCTGCCTTTTATTTACATAGCACCTGGCCCTATGGGTTACTAGGACCTACCTTAGGGGTGACATGTGTACGAAAAGGGCAATTTAAGGCTTGGCAAGTACTTTTACATGCCAAGTCGAAGCAACAGTGAAACTGTACACACAGGCCTGGCAATGGCAGACCTGAGACATGGTTAAGGGGCTACTTATGTGGGTGGCACAATCAGTGCTGCAGGCCCACTAGTAAGTATACAGCACCTTGGTACATGTAGAACACTTTACTAGGGACTTATAAGTAAATTAAAAATGCCAATTGGATGTGAACCAATGTTACCATGTTTTAGGGAGAGAGCATATGCGTTTAAGCACTGGTTAGCAGTGGTAAAGTGCCCAGAGTCCTAAAGCCAACAAAAATGAGGTCAGAAAAAGAGGAGGAGAAAGGCAAAAAGTGTGGGGAAACCCTTCAGAGAGGGCCATTTTCCAACACCTACTCTTGTAGGTCTTCAACAGCCGGCTGCGACCCAGGGAGCTGGCACTGCCTCTCGCAAGCATCTGATTTATTGCGAGAATGGTCCCCTGTATAGCAAGCCTAAGGTTCCTGAGCCCGGTGCAACACATGTGTTGGTGGTCCCTCAGTGCCACAGTTCCCTCCTACTGGTTCTGCCTCATGCAACTCCGGCTGCCCCCAAGCCAAGCAATGCGCCACTCAACCAAAAACTCTGAAGCACTTTTTGGGCACCTGAGAGAACCGCGTCCTCACCTATCTGCAAGTAGGGACCAGCCTAGGGGCAGCGTGACAATCCTGCTTCTAACCACACTCAAAGGAGACTGCTGCACTCTCCTAGGATCAGCACCACAAAGCACCAACTCACCATGGCTCTAGACAGGAGAACGCGACCCCAGCAGCCTGTCTACTGCATGCTACCTCAGATCCTAAGGGTACTGCGCCCACCCAGACCCACGTGACCCCCTCCCTAACTGCACTGCACTCACAGGTGGCTGGACTCACTAGGAACCGGCCCAGGTGAGGAATCATGCACCTGCAGCCCCTGGGGCACAGAGACCTTGCCCTCAGCTGCAGCACTTAACCCCCAAAACTTTTGGAGCTGACTCTTCTGCTCCGACTTCAGAACTGTCCTCTTTGCTATCCTAGACGGGAATGGTATTTAATGTGGGAAAATTACTGTATAGTCCGAGAATAAGTGAAGGTAGTATTCCTGCCCTTTTGAGGAAGGGTTTATAGCTTGATCAATTTTGGTTGGATTTTTGTCGTTTTGGTCATATTTTAACTAGCTACAGATTATCTATTTTTAAAAAACTGGTGTGGAGTCGTGTTGTGGTGTCTTCACTGTTTTACTGTAATATTTGTGTTGTACAAATACTTTACACATTGCCTCTCTTGATTAGCCTGCATCTGCAATGCAACTAAGGGAGAATGTCTGTATCCCATGCTTGTCAGACCACTGGGTATTTCCTTGTCCTCTAGCTCAAACTGCACCACATCCCTCTTCGGTTGAGAAGGAAAACCATAGTTTGCCTTTAATCTCTTAAGCAACATCAAACCTTGTCATATAATAATAACTCACTCCTATTTCTCGTATTCAGAGGGTTGCCTTGCTTGCCAGAGATTATTTTGTTCCAGTATTACCTACTCTAAGCCGCTGCATACCCTGAAGCATCATAATGCCATGGCATATCCTCATGCAACATATTTTGAATGAATACAGTATCCCAACTGAGTCCAATAAAAGGTCCTTGTAGGGGTGTCATCACCAAGTGCCCTACTTTTCCACCATTAAACCTCCAGGCAGTAGTTTCTTAGTAGCACTTTGGCAGAAAGTTCTCTCTTAGGGCTATCATGTGGCAACCACATTTACCTGGGAAGGTATTATTTTTAGCATTGTTTCCCATTATGAAACTTATCCTGCTTAAGCTGGAAGTTGGGGTGGGCAGAAGATCACTGGGAAACTTAGTATAATTAACTTCCCTATGAACAGTAAACATTAAGCTTTTCTCAAAAGGGTCAGATGAACTTACCATTGTTCGAGATTGGGTTTGTTGATGTGGGCAAATTTGCAATACAGATGTAATATCTCGGGAGGTCCTTGGAGGCAATCACTTTTTTTCAAACCCTGGATTTAATATGTTTACAGTACAACTAGCACACTTGTTCAATTAGATCTTAAACTTCATCATACATTCCATAATCCATTTGTGGGCTGACTTTCTTCTTTGGGCCATTTGAAAGAGAGTTGTTTGTTCCATTAGTCAAATTTTACCATAATTAACATTAATTAAAAGAGGACAGTGGTGGCTAATAGGTAACCCGGATGGCGGGGCGGGGGATGAAAAAATAGTTAACTCTTACCTGTGTGCCTCTGCCATCCTTCTCCGTCCTCTAATCTTCCTCAATCCCGGCAGCACAGAAACATACAGGCTGCAAGACTCCCCTAAGCCAATCACGATGTTGCTGTCACCAGCATGACAGCAGCGTCCTGATTGATCTGAGCAACCTTGTTCGGTGCTTAGAGAGGGATTGGGAGCCTGTGCATGTTCTACATCCATCTGAGCAATACAGCCGGGTAGAGAAATGCTAAGGGTGCATATCTGGCCAGCCCAAGACGGCCGGCCAAACCGTCATGTGCACGTATGGTGCACCTACCACTCTTCCTCCCTGTGACACAGCCCAGTCCCACCCTGCCCTAACCTGGCTCCGCACTGATAAATTAAATGCTAATGTGTTATTATCAAATTATTTTTCCTTTTTTGCACTGCTCTGAGCAGAGCAGTGGGGCGACACTCCTCCATCTTAGCGGAGGAGCCATCGCTGAAACAGGAATGGCTGTAATTATATAGGCACACTCACTAGATTAACTTTTAAAATCTCTATTAATTTAAAGTAAAGCCGGCAGAAAAACTTTAACCCCAAGACAGTCCAAAGTGCAGTGGCTGTTGGGGAGGGGAGCAGCAGTAGGGGAGGGATTACCTCTGCTGGGCCAGACAGACAGGCCCTTGACCTGGATGCCCCTTTTTAAATACATGTGAGAGGCATGGCTGAGTGGGGAGACATCCTGTAACATGAGGACTGGCAACAAAGGAGGAAGGGATCTTGGACACTAAGTTCCAGCCCATGCTTACAAGGAGCTTGCGCCGCTGCTGCGTCACTTTTTTTGATGCAGCAATGGCACTTTCTTTGCTCCATATTTTCAAAGTGATGAGTTCAGTAAAATGCATCACCTTTCTGTCCCATTAGTCATTTTTTACCTGCGCTACAAGTGGCTGTGTCACGTTTAGTTAATCATTTGCAAGGTAGGCGTTCCCTCCTAAAATCCCACGCAGAACAAACGCATCTCTATTTACAAGTTTTAAGGAATTTGATGCATTGTTGGCTTGTCGAAAATGTGTCTAAATTCCTATGCCTGCTTAAACGCAGTTGTAAAAATGACACATTGGCTTTCCAATAGTAATCTGGCCAACTGAAGTCACTTTGCACACTGGAATATGTCTGTATTTCACTTCCTCTTTACTAGTAGTGGGTCCACACATGTGTCAGCCATGGGGTAGGACCCCTTGACCAAACTGGGGCCATGGCACCTATGATTCCGTCATCCTCTGCAGCAAGGCGATGTGACGTTTTGTATTATTTGCAAGAGACAGGCCAGAATTGTCACTTCTCAATGGAGGAAGGGGACCCCAAGTTCAAGTCGTCCTACTCCAAAAGGACTACAGGTAAATAAACACATTAAGGGGGTCATTCTGACCCTGGCGGTCATGGACCGCCAGGGCCAACGACCGCGGAAGCACCGCCAACAGGCTGTCGGTGCTTCTGGGGCCATTCTGACCACGGCAGTAAAGCCGCGGTCAGAAAAGGGAAACCGGCGGTTTCCCGCCGGTTTCCCGCTGCCCCAGGGAATCCTCCACGGCGGCGCTGCAAGCAGCGCCACCATGGGGATTCCGACCCCCTTCCCGCCATCCTGTTTCTGGCGGTTTTCACCGCCAGAAACAGGATGGCGGGAACGGGTGTTGTGGGGCCCCTGGGGGCCCCTGCAGTGCCCATGCCACTGGCCCCATTAAGATTGCAACTGCACCCGTCGCACACCAGCAACTCTGCCGGCTCCATTCGGAGCCGGCTTCCTCGTTGCTGGGGCTTTCCCGCTGGGCGGGCGGCCTTTTGGTGGTCGCCCGCCAGCCAGCGGGAAAGTCAGAATGACCGCTGCGGTCTTTTGACCGCAGTACAGTCTTCTGGCGGTTCCCGCCAGGCGGGCGGCTTCCGCCGCCAGCGGGGGTCAGAATGACCCCCTAAGTATGTAATACATTTATTTCCACTTCACATTCCAACATATACTTTTATTCACTTACATTACACTGTCACTCACTGTCACACATAGTCAGGTCTCTACATACATATATGTACACGGTGTCTACTGCAATATGACACATAGGCATACTACATGCATACCCTCTTACATCCAGGACCAATGTAAAAGTCTAGATGATAATATTCCCCATTGTACAGTCTTTTACATTGGTCCTGAAACCAATCAGTTGCATCAGTTCTGAGGTCAACTTCAGCAATGCATCACTTTTTGGCAGAAATGTTACGTCAAAGCTCCCACAGATGTATCAGAATTTCTGACGCACCTTGTGTCCTTGCACCATGGTGCCCCATATTGTAAATATGGCGTATCCATGGTGTTGTAGCAGATTCCTGGGCATAACAACTCTTTATGATGCATCGCTGCTGCAAAGCAGCAATTATTCATTTCTTGTAAATGTGGCCCTAATTCCAACAAGTTCACAACGCTGAACTGCAAAGGCAAAAAAGTATGCTTGACAGCATCATATTTTCAGGTCAAGGGGATATTATTTCAATTATCCCCAAGCTTCACTATTAGGATTTCATCCACTTTAAGGCTCAAATAACAATGGCACACATCTGCAGCATTTGGGTACTGACCTTGGGTGTTGTCTATTATCTGAAATAAAAGGCGTATATTTAATGAGGTGTTTTGTTTTGACATGAAGCCACTCTGGTCCGTGTGAAGAAGCTGTGGCATCTGAGGAAGCAGGCATTGCACTAAAATTTTGCTCAGGTTTTTATACTCCGTATTTAAGAGGGACAATAGTCTGTAAGAAGCCAACTCTAGGGGAGGCTTGCCTGGTTTCAACAGGGATGCGACTACTGCTTGTCTCATTGTTGGAGGTAGGTGCCCGCCCGTAATGATTCCATGTTTAATTTGCCCAGCTATGGAGCCAAATTGTGCAGATACATTGCATAAAAGTCAACAGGGAGTCCATCTGATCCCAGAGTTTAATTATAGGCCACTTCCTAAATTGCTCCCCTAATCTCACCCACTGTAGTTTTAGCACCAAGAGTGTCTCGATCTGATGCCGTTATTTCAGGCAGGCGTTTCCTACTCAGGCATGTGGCTAGTGTTGCGAAAGGTGGGGCAGCAGAGGCAGTGTAGAGGTCAGCATAAAAATTGCGAAAAGCGGTGTTGATGTCTATTTGTGTGGAGACTATGCCCTGACTTAGAGAGCATATGGCAAGTATAGGGGTTGGGGATTGGGTAGGGAGTATTAGGCGAACTAGGAAAGTGCTGAACCTGTCAGCTTCAGAGTGAGTCCTTTGCACATAAGTTCTGTGGTCTATTACTCTCAATCATTCTAGGCCCTCTGCAAGTTTTATTCTTGCATTCTGTAGTAGTGTAGGGTCTGCCTCCCCCCTTGCCACCGGCTGGTCTATGTTGGTCATTCTGTGTTCTTCCTTCTTGAGAGTCACTAGTGCTTCGTGTTGGGTGCCCACCAATGTGCCAGTGGAGGCACCACTAATGAGTACTTTAAAAGCCTCCCACTTGTGTAGTAGTGATGTAGCTGTCCCCATATAAGTAATTGTCTATGGTTTGTGCCAGTGATTCTCTAAAGGGAGCATCATCTGGGTAAGTGGGCTTCAGTCTCCAGGTGGGTATGGGTGTTGGTGTTTTGCCCTATTGCAGTGTCAGCTATCGAGGGTATGATTGGAGAGCGTCTTCACAAGTTAAGTGATGTGCATTACATCAGACAGAAGTTGTGGGGAGCACAGGAATCTATCAACACGCATATGCAGCATGTGTGGGTAAGAGTAAACGAGTACTCCCAGTGCCCTACGTTTCAGGTCCACCAGACATCCACTAGTGACCAACCCAACATCCACTGTTGCAAGGACTCTGCTTGCTGTATTGCCACTGGACCAGGTAGAGGAGGATGGGAGAGATCCAGGGAAACATCCAGTACAGCATTAAGGTCATCCCCCCAAAACCCATGGATGATGCTCCCAATCGGCAAGGGCCATCGTTACGTGTACCTAATAGGCCTCCTGCTATGTGTTAGGTGCATATAAACAGCCCAGAATCAAGGGCTCCGCAATCAGTGTGCCCTTGATGAGAACATATGTGCCCTGCATGTCTGTGCATGTCTCTTGAGCTGTGAAGGGCACTCTCATCCTGAACCATATTGCAACTCCTTGGGCATAGGCTGACTCAGACGTGTAAAAGAGTTGGCCCCTCCACCTCTTTTGTAGCTTTTGTGCCTCAGATGTCAGGAGGTGTGTTTCCTGTAAACAAACTATTTGTGCCTGTCTTCTATGTAACTGGGATATTATTCTAGGCCTCTTGTGAGAGGTGCCCAACCCTCTCGCATTCCAGGTCAGAATTTTATATGGAGCATTACCCGGTTCCATGGTGTGACATATGGTGGGCGTATGGTGTGATATGCCTCTTGCTCAACCCATTGCATATGTAATCTAGTAGTGGAATCTGCAACTTGTGTTAAACATATAACTGCCCAATTCTCAGTCTAGCGCTGCGTTGTCATTTAACCAAACTGTGTATACAACCTCAACATTTTATACTTTGAACAACTTGTTCCTATGCTCATTCTGGGGTCTCAAACCATCAGTTATGTCAGAGGTCCTCACTCAACAGAAGGGCTGCCGCCACAGTCATGGAGGCTACCCGGGCTCCAGGCCCAAAACCAATCTACATGCTATGGTCTTGCCCATATACCCCAATAGTGTGGGAACCATGCAACATTAGGAGTTGCAAATAATCTTTATCAGCAACACACCAGTCAATAATTTCCCCCCACATTGTAATAATGGAGAATATCTGTATATAGAGCATATTAGTTGTAGCCAGCCCAGGATGGGTTCTGCCTGGTTATATGTCAGGGTCAGTCAGGAAGTTAGAGATCATTACCCATATGAGGAGTAATACATGGGAAGAGGGCCATGCTACCCATTGAGTCAGATTCAGAACCGCTGTCTTGCAATGAGCTGGAGCTATTCGGATTAGTGTTAGTTCAGAATTGGGAAGCCAATTTGAGCGCCTCCAGGCGGCCCAACACTACCTGCGGCAGAGAGGGTGCGGACTCTCGGGTTATGCCTGGACTGGTAGCCGGGACGACAACAAGGCTTGGGGAGATCCTGAATCACATGCACCGGCTTACCAAGATTCTGGATTTTTCATTTCAGACATGATGTAGGCAGGCAGACAAAAAGATCTACCTTATTTATACAGACTTTATCAGATGCTAAATTCACCCAAAATCATACATCAGACCATTATCTCTCTGCAATTCCTACAAAATGTTCTGCGGGAAGAAGTCCATACGTGACACTGATATTTGATAATATGATTTCAGGATCATGGCTCCTGGGATATTCCTGTGTGCCGTTTAGTAGAATTATCTACCTGGGATACAACATTATGTGCTTTTCTTTTTTTCCTTCTATAATCTGTGAGGTTCCTTTGAGCGGGTTCTCTCTGAATGAAATCTGTGCCTTACTGTTTCAATACCTCCCATTGATGATTCCCAAAATGTATTTCAATGAAGTAGTTTATCTTACACATTGAAATTCCAGAGTTAGTGATAGTTAAGTTTAGAGAAACCTAAAACAGAGGAGGGACAGAGAGAGCTTGTAGGTCCAATATACAGGCTCCTGTTACAATATTTAATAACAATGGGGTATGCAAATCCTCTAGGGTGTTGAAGAAAGAGAAAAGAGGGGGAAAAGGGGGAATGAGGTTTATTCACAACTGTAAGCTCAGTTCGAGGAATATGATTGTTCAGAAGCAAGAGCCCTCACACACTCAGATGGGTGTCATGCTTCATCATTGAGTAGCTCCTCATTGGGCCGGCGTTGCAATGAGTGTAGTGAAATAAAAATACCCAAGAGGTGCCTGAGTAAATGTTAATATAGGGGCCCTCCTGTTATAATTAGAAGCAATGAGTGGCTGAATATGGAAACAATGGTCCAAAGCAGCTCATGAAGTGGTATAAAAATGGGTTAACATGTTTCTTGCCAATATATGTTAATATCGATGAGGGCAATTCTTCAGGGCCAAAAAACCTAATCTACTAGTGACTGGGGAAGCTTAATTGAATAATTACTAAATTTGCCCAATCACTTAAACACTAATATTACCCTTAATGTATGTAGTATACCTGGGGATGTCTAAAAGCTGACCAACATCAGGTGAGCTACTGGCGCCTTAGGTGGTGGCAGAGACTGTGCTGGCAGCGGAACCAAAGGAGTCCTGCGTGCTCCAGGGGTCAGAGAAGGATAGAGCACTGCTTATTGAGCCTCCAAGGGGGAAGAGAGGGGTAGGTCACCGCCTATTGATCGTGCATGACTCCTTTGACTCCACAGCTAGTAAAGTTTCTGCCACCACCTAAGGGGCCATTGCAGCCTGTGTTTGCAGGTTTAAACAGTCATTTTGCCCTGGCAAAAGAAACCTTTTGTCCGGCCCTAACTTTCCTTTTTAATACATTTAAGTTCCCCCTATGGATGGTCTTACACAGTCCAGAGGGCAGAGTGCAGTGTATTTAAAAAGTAGAAAATCTAGTTTTAATTTTGAAATATCCCAGTAGTGAAATATTCCTACATTTGTCTATCACTACTGAAAGACCTACCTCTCCCAAAGAATAACATTGTGGTTACCTTATTACATTTAATAAGCTGTAACTTCCAACTGGGACTACGTAGACAGAACAAGTTTAGTTTCTAAAACAATGGAATAATAGCCCTCTTTAATGGTAAAGCCCGATTTTTAATCACACTTCTGAAAATGTCACTTTTAGAACATTGGCATTTTCTTCTCCTAACCATTTGGTGTCTACATCCTGACCCTGGGTCACAAGACTAGTTGTAGTTGGCCTGTGTGTATTGGTCCCAGACAGTGAGACAAAGGGAAGATAGATGTTGGCAGGATGGACCACTCTGAGTTAACGAGGGGGAGAAGCTGTCACCTACCACACTTGCACATCAAAGGTCTCTGCCTGGGCACTCTCACAAGGGCTTGTCACTAGGCTATTGTGACTGCAGATAAGCTGGATAGGGTGGAAGGTGATGCCTGACACCTCAGGGGTGGTAGGAACCTCTAAAAGCTTTTTCCACTTCAAAGTAGGGTTCCAGGTATGAATCTTGGACCCCAGCTCTTCAGTACACTTCTTGGCCTGTGGATACTCTGCCTAGAAGAAGGACCACTGTGCTGCTGAACGGACTTCTGAACTGCTGGACTGCTGCTCTGATGGACTGCTGCACTGCTGTGCTGGCCTGCTGGCCTCTTGCCTAGGTGAGAAGACCTGGACCTGCACCTCTTGAACCCAGAGTGCCTCCAGGGGCTAATTGGCTGCCCTCCTGATTTGACCCCCAGGAACAGAAAGCTCCAACAACCACAACACCAGCACCTGGACTCTACTGTCTGTCAGTCTATCCCACAAAGTGGTGCCACCTCCATCTTTGACCCTTGGAAGTGGGCCTACGTTTTTCTGCCAGCCTCTGAGGTTCCAATGCTTCTCTGCGGTGCAACCCCAAGCAGAACCAGCATGTTGCCATCACTGTGAGCGTCTTCCCTGTCACAACGACCCACATCGCAAGCCTCATCAGAACTGCTGTTGTGCAATACATACTCAGCCCCGGACTTAGCACCGCAAGCCCTGTCATGGGATCCTCAAGGACGACGCAGCCCCCGCATCGCAGCCTCAGAACCAGTGCATCGCTTCAGCTGTGTGACACATCTTCGACGCACAAACCACGATTTAAGGTACTGTGTTCAGCAGCCATAACTGGGTCCCTGTAGCTGGCCCGTGCTACATTGAAATCGGCCTCAACTTGTGACTTTGTCTCTGTCCTGCCGGACCAGCTATCAACAGTTTCCACTTTTGTGTTTTTTGGCCCTATTTTACAACAATAATATATGAAATTGCATTTCTCCGGTGCGACTGGTTGGATTTCTGTCATTTGAGTCATGTTTTATTTATTAAAAATAACTATATTTTTCTGTTGTGGGATCTGTTTTCTCACTTCAATACTTTCTGAAGTGCTGCACAAATACTTTTATACACTGCCTTGAAATTAAGCCTGTAGGCTCTCTGACAATCTATCAGAGGGTTGGGCATGGGTTAATTGTGGTTGCTGCTTGACTAGGGCTCGATTCCCAGTTAACCAACAACCCAATTCCTCAAAATTATTCGTTGGGTTTCAACAGAACACAGCTATTTATGGGATTTGATTAGAGCTGCACCCATGCTTTAACGTGACCAGAAGTGCCTGAGTGAAAGGGCTGAGGTGGGGCGGATTGGATTTAGGTGGGGTTGATTTAATTCGGGTGGATTGCATGGAGGTTGGGTAGATTGGAGTGCAGTGGGGTGGATGGGTTGAATTGGAGTGGGGTATACTGAACTGGGATAGGGTGGGGAGGATTGTATTGGGCTGGGGTGGATTGTAAAGGTGTGGGTTGGAGTGGAGTGGATTGTGTTGGAGTGGGGTGGATTGGAGTGGGGTCATCTGGATGGATTGGATTGCAGTGCAGTGAACTGAACAGGCGTGGAGTGGGCTGGGTTGGGGTAGCATGGGGTGGATTGGAGTGGAATAAGGTGAATTGGAATGGGGTGGAATGGAGTCAGGTGAAGTGGAGTGAAATGGGGTGGGTGGATTGGGGTGGAGTGGACTGAAGGAGGTGAATTGGTTTGGGGTGGGATGGATTGGATTGGATTAGGAGGGAGTGGGGTGGGGTGGGTGGTCTGGGATGGATTGGACTGGGATGGATTGGACTGGGGTGGATTGCACTGAGGTGAGGTAGAATGAATTGGCATGGGGTATATTCTACTGCAGTTGTGTAGACTGCAGTGGGGTGGACTTGAGTGGGATGTATCAGATTGGGGTGGAGTGGAGCGAGGTGGATTGGACTGAGTGGGGTGGATTGGATTGAGTGTGGTAGATTGGACTAAGTGGGGTGGATTGGACTGGGTGTGGTGGATTGGACAGAGGTGGAATGGGGCAGATTGGAGTGAGGCATATTGTTCTGGATTGGAGTGGGCAGATTGTTTTGGATAGGGGTGGCATGGTTTTGTCTGGGGTGGGTTGGAGTGACGTGGATTGTGGTGGATTGGTCTGGAGTGGGAGGGAATGAGTGCATTGGATTGGTTTGGGGTGGATTGGACTGGTGTGGGGTGGATTGATTGGAGAGTGGTGTACTGGATTGAAGTGGGGTAGATTAAGGTGGTTTTGAGTGGAATGAATTTGACTGGCGTATGGTGGATTAATGTGGACTGGATTGGACTGAGTGTGGTGGATTAAAATGGATTGTATTGAGTGGGATAGATTGTACTGAAATTAGGTGGATTGGGTAGTGGTGGACTTGACTGGAGGTGGGTGGATTGGATTAGAGTAGGGTGGGTTGGAGTGGGGTGGGTTTGACTTGAGTAGGATGGATTGGACTGGTGTGGGATGACTGGAGTTGGGTGGGAGAAACTGGAGTGGGCTGGGGTGGGTTGGAATGGATTAGGGTGGGTTGGATTGGACTGGAGTGGGGTGGACTGGAGTGGGGGAGGTGGACTGGACTAGAGTGGATTGTGGTGTGGTGGATTGGGATGATGTGCATTGGATTGGAGTAGGGTAGATTTCACTGGGCTTGATTGGGCTTTATTGAATTGGATTGGTGTGGAGTGGACTGGGTTGTAGTGAGTGCATTGTGGTGGATTGGAGTTTGATACAAGGGATGGAGAGGGTTGGATTGGTATGAGGTGAGGTGAATTGGATTGAAGCAGTGCAAACTGTTTTGGGTTGGAGTAAGCTGTTTGGCATTGTAGTGGGCAGGTTGAAATGGGGCAGGTTGTTTTGGAATAAAGTGGGACAGATTGGAGCAGGGCAGATTGGAGCGTGGCAGGTTGAAATAGATTGGAGTGGGTCAGGTTGTTTTAGACTGAAGTGGGGTAGATTGTTTGGGACTGGAGTGGGGCAGACTAAAGTGGAGCATATTGTTTTGGATTAGAGGGAGGCAGGTTGTTTTAGATTGGAATGGGCCAGATTGGAGTGGGCCGGATTGGAGTAGTACGGTTTGTTTTGGATTGGAGTGGGCAGACTGTTTTGGATTGGAGTGGGGCAGATTGTATTAGGGTGGACTGGAGTGGGGTGGATTAGGCTGGTGTTGGGTTGATTGGATAGGAGTGGGATGGATGGGAATAGTATAAATTGGGATTGAGAGGGGTGGATTGGATTGGAGTGAGGTGGATTAGATTGGAGTGGGGCATATTGTTTTGTATTGCAGTGGGACAGATTGTTTATGATTGGGGTGCAGCAGATTGGAGTGTGGTGCATTGTAGTGGGGTAGATTGTTTTGGTTTGCAGAGAGGCAGATTGTTTTGGATTTCAGTGAGGCAGATAGCAGTGGGACAGGTTGTTTTGGATTGGGGCAGATTGGAGTGGGGCATATTGTTCTGGATTGGAGTGGGCAGATTGTTGTGAATTGGAGCGGGACTGATTGTACTAGGGTGGATTGGAGTGACGTAGATTAGATTGGTGTGGGGTTGACTGGATGGGACTGGGGTAGATTGAAGGGGGAAGAACTGGGATGGAGTGGGGTGGATTGGATTGAGGTGAGGTGGATTAGATTGGAGTGAGGCAAATTGTTTTATATTGGAGTGGGGCAGATTGGTGTGGGGTGGACTGTTTTTGTTTAGAGTGCGGCAGACTGTCGTCTGGCGCATTAGAGTGAAGCAGGTTGTTTGAGATTGGAGTGGGGCAGATTGGAGCAGGGCAGATTCAAGTGGGACAGATTGTTTTGGATAGAAGTCGGGTAGATTGGAGTAGGCCTATTGTTTTCGACTGCTGTGAGGCAGATTGTTTTGGAATTGAGTGGGGCAGATTGCTTTGGATTGGAGTGGGGCAGATTGTTTTGGATTGCAGTGGGTCAGATTATTTTGGAAGGGTGTGGGCAGATTGTTTTGGATTGGAGTGGGACAGACTGGAGTGGAACAGATTTTTTGGGATTGCAGTGGGGCAGATTGTTTTGGAATGGAGTGGGCAAGATTGTTTTGGAATTCAGTTGGGCAGATTGGAGTGGGGCACATTGTTTTGATTGGAGTGGGGTAAATTTGACTTGAGAAGGGTGGATTGGATTGGATTGGATTGGACTGGGGTGGGATGGTGCAGTTTTTTTCAGAGTGGTGAAGATTGTGTTTTATTAGAGAGGGTAAATTGGAGTGGGGCAGGGTTGAGAGGATTGAAGTGCAGTGGGTTGGAGTGGACTGGATTGGGGTGGGATGGATTGGGGTGGGGTAAAGTGGGTTCGATTGGGGTGGATAGTAGTGGGCAGATTTGAGTGGGGTGGATTGGTGTGTGAGGCATGATTATGCATTAAAGCATCATTTCAGAGATTACATGTAATAAAGAAACACTGTTGCATAGCAATATTTTGAACAAATTCATTGTAATCTTTACAGCACCCACAAGCAAAAATACAAGAAAGCATGAGTCGGAAGTGAAAAAAGAGGACTTTGCAAAATAAAAAAAGTTAGCTTTAAAAAAATACAATTTTGCAATTTAGATTGTCCTGCTGGGCATGTTTTTAGCAGTCACAAGCCTTCTGTTTGCAGGGCACTAAAAGTTAAAAACAAACAAAATAGTACCTTGATCACGTTGGAAGCAGCGGACTGGCACTAATTAAGTTGAATCAATTAGTGCTTGATCCCTGTTCCACACAGAGGAATGGAAATTATGCCAGGCGGTCGTTGACAAATTACAAGGCTGTAAAGAAGAGTGCCACACAAACCAACAAATAGTGAGCGATAGGCAGGCTCCAAGCCTTTACTGAACACAACAGTCTCTTGCAAGTGAGACACATGCACTAGCATACGCACTCACAGACTTGACCCTAAAAAATGATAGTACAGCTAGTGTGTCATAATGGTTTGCTTTTAAATTGCAAGTAAACTGAAGGTTAGCGACCCAGCGTAAGATAGCAATAGGCCACCTTATAATGCTAGTGAGACAGCTCAGATGGTTGATGCTCTAGCTAGAGAGGCCCGTGTGCAATCTGTGATCACATGTTTGAATCACTAAATAACTTCAATGGGTCTCGCCTCTGTTTCAGAAAATGACATGTAACAAGCAGGTCTCAGATTCCTACTTTATGTAAGAAAGCAAGAAAGCTCAGATTCCTATTTTATGTAATAAACCTAAGAGGGTTACGAAATACTTGATACTGAAAAAAACACTTTGGCCCTCATTACAAAACTGGCAGTCGGTGTTAAAGCGGTGGTAATACCGCAAACAGGCTGGCGGGAAAAAAAAATGGTATTACGACCGTGGCGGAAACCGCCAACATAGACAGCCACTTTAAAACTCCGACCGCCACGGCGGTAGAAACAAACAGCGCGGCGGACACAACCAACAGACAGGCGGGATACAAAGTGCCGCCCACCCTATCACAAGAGGCCTATCCACCACCTTTTCTGGGGCGGAACCAACTCTATCAAAAGCACGGTGGAAACAGTACACAGAAACGAAAACACCCTTCTCTCGACACCCAACGAGCAACCAAGACACCATGGAGCCCGAACTACACGTACTGCCCATGTTGGTTTACCTCCTCTTCTACCAGGACTATGAACGGCGGCGGCGGTGACCACAGTGAGTACTGCACCTACAACACAGGGAAAGAGAGTGACACACACATGCAACACGACCACCCTCACACACAACAACATGCACACAAATACATGCAGCAACATTACAGATACATCCACGCCCCCACCTCCTGGAAGAACGCAAGGACAAAAGGAAAAGATTGTAACCATTGTAATTATTAAAAATTTATTAGTCAAAACTCCAAATTCAGTATATACAAATATGTAAACCAACTACACAAGTCCGGATAGTGTACTACTCATTGTCCGTGGACCATTGGGCCCAAAATGCATGGGCGAGGCCCACACATGATACCTGACTGGAAACGGAGAGAACACTGATGGGGCATCAGATTGAAAATATACAAGCACCTGAGGGGTAGGGAGAGGGAAGTGGCACCTCAGCCTGATGAACGCACAACGCCACTGCTGCACGAGGGGGTTCTACGCCCACTGCTGTATCCTGGGGAGTGCAAAGCCACAGTTTCTCAAGTCTCTCCAGTGGGTGGTGTGCCCACTGCTGAATCCTGGGGAGTGCAAAGCCACAGTCTCTCAAGTCTCTCCAGTGGGTGGTTTGCACACTGCTTTATCCTGGGGAGTGCAAAGCCACAGTCTCTCAAGTCTCTCCACTGGGTGGTTTGCCCACTGCTGTATCCTGGGGAATGTAAAGCCACAGTCTCTCAAGTCTCTCCAGTGGGTGGTTTGCCCACTGCTGTATCCTGGTGTAGGAAAGTAACATCTTGCCTGGCATGTTACCCCCATTTTTCACTGTATATATGTTGTTTTAGTTGTATGTGTCACTGGGACCCTGGTAACCCAGGGCCCCAGTGCTCATAAGTGTGCCTGAATGTGTTACCTGTGTAGTGACTAACTGTCTCACTGAGGCTCTGCTAATCAGAACCTCAGTGGTTATGCTCTCTCATTTCTTTCAAAATTGTCACTAACAGGCTAGTGACCATTTTTACCAATTTACATTGGCTTACTGGAACACCCTTATAATTCCCTAGTATATGGTACTGAGGTACCCAGGGTATTGGGGTTCCAGGAGATCCCTATGGGCTGCAGCATTTCTTTTGCCACCCATAGGGAGCTCTGACAATTCTTACACAGGCCTGCCACTGCAGCCTGAGTGAAATAAAGTCCACGTTATTTCACAGCCATTTTACACTGCACTTAAGTAACTTATAAGTCACCTATATGTCTAACCTTTACATGGTAAAGGTTAGGTGCAAAGTTACTTAGTGTGAGGGCACCCTGGCACTAGCCAAGGTGCCCCCACATTGTTCAGAGCCAATTCCCTGAACTTTGTGAGTGCGGGGACACCATTACACGCGTGCACTACATATAGGTCACTACCTATATGTAGCTTCACAATGGTAACTCCGAATATGGCCATGTAACATGTCTATGATCATGGAATTGCCCCCTCTATGCCATCCTGGCATAGTTGGCACAATCCCATGATCCCAGTGGTCTGTAGCACAGACCCTGGTACTGCCAAACTGCCCTTCCTGGGGTTTCACTGCAGCTGCTGCTGCTGCCAACCCCTCAGACAGGCATCTGCCCTCCTGCGGTCCAGCCAGGCCTGGCCCAGGATGGCAGAACAAAGGACTTCCTCTGAGAGAGGGTGTTACACCCTCTCCCTTTGGAAAATGGTGTGAAGGCAGGGGAGGAGTAGCCTCCCCCAGCCTCTGGAAATGCTTTCTTGGGCACAGATGTGCCCAATTCTGCATAAGCCAGTCTACACCGGTTCAGGGGACCCCTTAACCCTGCTCTGGCGCGAAACTGGACAAAGGAAAGGGGAGTGACCACTCCCCTGACCTGCACCTCCCCTGGGAGGTGTCCAGAGCTCCTCCAGTGTGCTCCAGACCTCTGCCATCTTGGAAACAGAGGTGCTGCTGGCACACTGGACTGCTCTGAGTGGCCAGTGCCACCAGGTGACGTCAGAGACTCCTTCTGATAGGCTCCTTCAGGTGTTAGTAGCCTATCCTCTCTCCTAGGTAGCCAAACCCTCTTTTCTGGCTATTTAGGGTCTCTGTCTCTGGGGAAACTTTAGATAACGAATGCAAGAGCTCATCCGAGTTCCTCTGCATCTCTCTCTTCACCTTCTGATAAGGAATCGACTGCTGACCGCGCTGGAAGCCTGCAAACCTGCAACATAGTAGCAAAGACGACTACTGCAACTCTGTAACGCTGATCCTGCCGCCTTCTCGACTGTTTTCCTGCTTGTGCAGGCTGTGGGGGTAGTCTGCCTCCTCTCTGCACCAGAAGCTCCGAAGAAATCTCCCGTGGGTCGACGGAATCTTCCCCCTGCAACCGCAGGCACCAAAAAGCTGCATTACCGGTCCCTTGGGTCTCCTCTCAGCACGACGAGCGAGGTCCCTCGAATCCAGCGACTCTGTCCAAGTGACCCCCACAGTCCAGTGACTCTTCAGTCCAAGTTTGGTGGAGGTAAGTCCTTGCCTCACCTCGCTGGGCTGCATTGCTGGGAACCGTGACTTTTGCAGCTACTCCGGCCCCTGTGCACTTCCGGCAGAAATCCTTTGTGCACAGCCAAGCCTGGGTCCACGGCACTCTAACCTGCATTGCACGACTTTCTAAGTTGGTCTCCGGCGACGTGGGACTCCTTTGTGCGACTTCGGGTGAGCACCGTTTCACGCATCCTCGTAGTGCCTGTTTCTGGCACTTCTCCGGGTGCTACCTGCTGCTGAGAGGGCTCCTTGTCTTGCTCGAAGTCCCCTCTCTTTCCCGGTCCAATTTGCGACCTCCTGGTCCCTCCAGGGCCACAGCATCGTCCAAAAACACTAACCGCACGATTTGCAGCTAGCAAGGCTTGTTGGCATTCTTTTGGCGGGAAAATACTTCTGCACGACTCTCCACGGCAAGTCGGATCCGTCCACCAAAGGGGAAGTCTCTAGCCCTTTTCGTTCATGCAGAAACCTCAGCTTCTTCTGTCCAGTAGAAGCTTCTTTGCATCCACAGCTGGCATTTCCTGGGCATATGCCCATCTCCGACTTGCTTGTGACTTTTGGACTTGGTCCCCTTGTTCCACAGGTACCCTAGATTGGAAATCCACAGTTGTTGCATTGTTGGTTTGTGTCTTTCCTGCATTATTCCTCTAACACGACTTCTTTGTCCTTAGGGGAACTTTAGTGCACTTTGCACTCACTTTTCAGGGTCTTGGGGAGGGTTATTTTTCTAACTCTCACTATTTTCTAATAGTCCCAGTGACCCTCTACAAGGTCACATAGGTTTGGGGTCCATTCGTGGTTCGCATTCCACTTTTGGAGTATATGGTTTGTGTTGCCCCTATCCCTATGTTTCCCCATTGCATCCTATTGTAAGTATACATTGTTTGCACTGTTTTCTAAGACTATACTGCATATTTTTGCTATTGTGTATATATATCTTGTGTATATTTCCTATCCTCTCACTGAGGGTACACTCTAAGATACTTTGGCATATTGTCATAAAAATAAAGTGCCTTTATTTTTAGTATAACTGTGTATTGTGTTTTCTTATGATATTGTGCATATGACACTAAGTGGTACTGTAGTAGCTTCACACGTCTCTTGTTCAGCCTAAGCTGCTCTGCTAAGCTACCATTATCTATCAGCCTAAGCTGCTAGACACCCTATACACTAATAAGGGATAACTGGGCCTGGTGCAAGGTGCAAGTACCCCTTGGTACTCACTACAAGCCAGTCCAGCCTCCTACATTGGTTGTGCAGCAGTGGGATAAGTGCTTTGAGACTACTTACCACTCTTGTCATTGTACTTTTCATAAGAGAAAAATATACAAAACAAGGTCAGTGTATATACACATAGCCAAAAAGTTTTGCATTTCCTCTTTTCACTCTTTTCTAAGTGCTGAAAAGTACTTCTAACTTTCTAAAAAGTTCTAAAAAGTTTTAAACGTTTTTTTTTCTCTGTCTTTCTAAAAGCTCTGACAAACTTTTTTATCTTTTTCTATCACTTTAACTCTCTCTAAAAATGTCTGGCACAGGCCAAAATGTTGATCTGTCCAAACTTGCATATGATCACCTTAGCTGGAAAGGAGCAAGGAGTCTCTGCATAGAGAGAGGTTTGAGTGTAGGGAAGAATCCTTCCTTGGAATTGTTACTTAACATGCTTAGAGAACAAGATAAGGCAAGAAGTGCCCCATCTGTTGAAAAAGTAGCTAATGGTTCCCAATCTGATCCAGGGACTCCCCCAGGAAAAGATTCAGGAAAGAAACTTCCTAGCCTGCCCATTACTAGACAGTCTAGCATAGTTGGTAATGATGTGGAGTCACACCATACAAATAGTGTTGTCTCACATCATAGCAAAAGCATTTATTCTCACCACAGTGGTACTGATGTTTCTGTTAGCCAAGCTGTTAGGGTGCGCTCTGTAAGGGACAGGTCTCCTTCTGTCCATTCTCACCATACTTCTGTTTCAAGGCAGGTCCCTCCCACCCACCCTGATGACAGATTGTTAGAAAGGGAGCTCAATAGATTGAGAGTGGAACAAACCAGACTGAAGCTCAAGAAGCAACAGCTGGATTTGGATAGACAGACTTTAGAAGTAGAGAAGGAGAGACAGAAACTGGGTTTAGAAACCCATGGTGGCAGCAGCAGTATTCCCCATAGTCATCCTGCAAAAGAGCATGATTCCAGGAATCTGCACAAGATAGTTCCCCCTTATAAGGAGGGGGATGACATTAACAAGTGGTTTGCTGCACTTGAGAGGGCCTGTGCTGTACAGGATGTCCCTCAAAGGCAGTGGGCTGCTATCCTATGGCTATCATTTAGTGGAAAAGGTAGGGATAGGCTACTTACTGTAAAAGAAAATGAAGCTAATGATTACAAAGTTCTTAAGAATGCACTCCTGGACGGTTATGGCTTAACCACTGAACAATACAGGATAAAGTTGAGAGAGACCAAAAAGGAGTCTTCACAAGACTGGGTTGATTTCATTGACCATTCAGTGAAGGCCTTGGAGGGGTGGTTACATGGCAGTAAAGTTACTGATTATGACAGCCTGTATAACTTGATCCTGAGAGAGCATATTCTTAATAATTGTGTGTCTGATTTGTTGCACCACTTGGTGGACACTGATCTGACCTCTCCCCAAGAATTGGGAAAGAAGGCAGACAAATGGGTCAGAACAAGGGTGAACAGAAAAGTTCATACAGGGGGTGACAAAGATGGCAACAAGAAGAAGGATGATAAGTCTTCTGACAAGGGTGGGGACAAATCTAAAAATGAGTCTTCATCAGGCCCACAAAAACACTCTGGTGGGGGTGGTGGGCCCAAATCCTCTTCTAATCAAAACAAGGAAAAGAAACCATGGTGCTATTTATGTAAAATAAAAGGCCATTGGACAACAGATCCCAGTTGTCCAAAGAAAGGCACCAAGCCTCCTACCACTACAACCCCTACTGCTACACCTAGTGTCCCTACTAATAGCAGTGGTGGTGGGAGCAAACCTACTAATAGCCAATCCAAGGGAGTAGCTGGGCTCACTATTGGTAACTTAGTTGGGGTTGGCCTTGTTAGGGAGGCCACAGAGGCTGTGTTAGTCTCTGAGGGGGCTATTGATTTAGCCACCTTAGTTGCTTGTCCCCTTAATATGGATAAGTACAAGCAGCTACCCCTAATAAATGGTGTTGAGGTTCAGGCCTACAGCGACACTGGAGCCAGTGTGACTATGGTCATAGAGAAACTGGTCCACCCTGAACAACACCTACTTGGTCACCAGTACCAAGTAACCGATGCTCACAACAACACACTTAGCCACCCCATGGCTGTTGTAAATCTCAACTGGGGGGGATTACTGGTCCAAAGAAAGTTGTGGTAGCTTCAGATTTACCTGTAGACTGTCTATTAGGGAATGATTTGGAGACATCAGCTTGGTCAGATGTGGAGTTGGAGGCCCATGCAGCAATGCTGGGCATCCCAGGGCATATTTTTGCTTTGACAAGGGCTCAGGCCAAAAAGCAAAAAGGACAGGGAAGCTTGGATCCTGGAACAATGGACCAAGTGCTCCCTAAAGCTAGGGCTAGTAGAAGCAAACCACTTCCTACTATCCCTCCCTCTACAGTGGTTTCAACTTCTGAGGAAGAAGAATTCCCTCCCTGTGCAGAACCTACACCAGAGGAGCTGGAAGCAGACACTGCTGAGCTTTTGGGTGAAGGGGGGCCTGCCAGAGAGGAGCTGAGTGTGGCACAGCAAACCTGTCCCACATTAGAGGGTCTCAGACAGCAAGCTGTCAAACAGGCTAATGGGGATGTCAGTGACTCTCACAGAGTTTACTGGGAGGACAACCTCTTGTACACTGAGCATAGGGATCCTAAACCTGGAGCTGCCAGGAGATTAGTGATTCCTCAGGAGTACAGAAAGTTCCTCCTAACCCTGGCACATGACATTCCCCTAGCTGGGCATCTAGGACAAATGAAAACTTGGGACAGGCTTGTTCCGCTGTTTCATTGGCCTAGAATGTCTGAAGACACAAAGGAATTTTGTAAGTCCTGTGAAACATGTCAAGCCAGTGGCAAGACAGGTGGCACCCCAAAGGCACCCCTTATTCCACTGCCTGTGGTTGCGGTTCCCTTTGAAAGGGTAGGGGTTGACATAGTTGGCCCCCTTGACCCTCCTACTGCTTCAGGCAATAGGTTTATCTTGGTGGTAGTGGACCATGCCACAAGATATCCTGAAGGTATTCCTTTAAGGACCACTACAGCACCTGCAGTGGCAAAGGCCCTCCTGGGAATATTTTCCAGGGTGGGCTTCCCAAAGGAAGTAGTATCAGACAGGGGAAGCAATTTCATGTCTGCATACTTAAAGGCCATGTGGAAGGAGTGTGGTGTAACGTACAAGTTCACAACACCCTATCATCCACAAACAAATGGACTGGTGGAGAGATTTAATAAAACTCTCAAAGGCATGATTATGGGTCTCCCTGAAAAACTCCGCAGTAGATGGGATATCCTTCTACCATGCCTCCTTTTTGCCTACAGGGAGGTACCCCAGAAAGGAGTGGGCTTCAGCCCCTTTGAACTTCTTTTTGGACACCCTGTTAGGGGTCCACTCACACTTGTAAAGGAGGGTTGGGAACAACCTTTAAAAACTCCTAAGCAGGATATTGTGGATTATGTACTTGGCCTCAGATCAAGGATGGCTGAGTACATGAAAAAGGCCAGTAAAAACCTTCAGGCCAGCCAAGAGCTCCAGAAGCAATGGCATGATCAGAAGGCTGTTTTGGTTCAGTACCAACCAGGGCAGAAAGTGTGGGTCTTGGAGCCTGTGGCCCCAAGAGCACTCCAAGATAAATGAAGTGGACCCCACACAATTGTTGAAAAGAAGGGAGAAGTCACCTATTTAGTTGACTTAGGCACTGCCAGGAGTCCCCTTAGGGTGCTCCATGTCAACCGCCTGAAACCCTACTATGACAGGGCTGATCTCACCCTGCTCATGGCAACAGATGAGGGACAGGAAGAAGACAGTGATCCTCTACCTGATCTCTTCTCTTCCACAGAACAAGATGCTCTGGTGGAAGGTGTAGTTTTGGCTGATTGTCTTACTGCTGAGCAGAAAGACAATTGCATAAACCTACTAGATCAATTCTCTGAACTCTTCTCTACTGTGCCAGGTACCACTTCTTGGTGTGAGCACACTATAGATACTGGAGACAGCTTGCCTGTCAAAAGTAAGATCTATAGGCAGCCTGACCATGTCAGGGACTGCATAAAGCAAGAGGTCCAGAAAATGTTAGAACTAGGAGTGGTTGAGCACTCTGACAGTCCATGGGCTTCTCCTGTGGTACTGGTACCAAAACCCCATTCCAAAGATGGAAAGAAGGAAATGCAGTTTTGTGTAGACTATAGAGGTCTCAACTTGGTAACCAAAACTGATGCTCACCCTATACCCAGGGCAGATGAGCTCATAGATACACTGGCATCTGCCAAGTATCTAAGCACTTTTGACTTGACTGCAGGGTATTGGCAGATCAAATTGTCAGAAGATGCAAAACCCAAGACTGCATTTTCAACCATTGGAGGACATTACCAGTTTACTGTAATGCCTTTTGGTTTGAAAAATGCACATGCCACTTTTCAGAGGTTGGTGAACACAGTCCTGCAAGGGCTGGAAGCTTTCAGTGCAGCATATTTGGACGATATAGCTGTCTTTAGCTCCAGCTGGGATGATCACCTGGTCCACCTATGGAAAGTTTTGGAGGCCCTGCAAAAGGCAGCCCTCACTATCAAGGCTTCAAAGTGCCAGATAGGGCAGGGTAAGGTGGTTTATCTGGGACACCTTGTTGGTGGGGAACAGATTGCACCACTTCAGGGGAAAATCCAAACAATTATTGATTGGGTTCCCCCTACCACTCAGACTCAGGTGAGAGCCTTCCTAGGCCTCACTGGGTATTACAGGAGGTTCATTAAGAACTATGGCTCCATTGCAGCCCCTCTTAATGACCTCACATCCAAGAAAATGCCTAAAAAGGTATTATGGACAGCAAACTGTCAGAAAGCTTTTGAGGAGCTGAAGCAGGCCATGTGCTCTGCACCTGTCCTGAAAAGCCCTTGTTACTCTAAAAAATTATATGTCCAAACTGATGCATCTGAATTAGGAGTAGGGGCAGTGCTATCACAACTTAATTCTGAGGGCCAGGATCAACCTGTTGCTTTTATTAGTAGGAGGTTGACCCCTAGAGAAAAGCGTTGGTCTGCCATTGAGAGGGAGGCCTTTGCTGTGGTCTGGGCACTGAAGAAGTTGAGGCCATACCTGTTTAGCACTCACTTCATTGTTCAGACAGACCACAAACCTCTACTTTGGCTAAAACAAATGAAAGGTGAAAATCCTAAATTGTTGAGGTGGTCCATATCCCTACAGGGAATGGACTATACAGTGGAACATAGACCTGGGAGTAGCCACTCCAATGCAGATGGACTCTCCAGATATTTCCACTTAGACAATGAAGACTCATCAGGTCATGGCTAATGTTATTGTCCTTCGTTTGGGGGGGGGTTGTGTAGGAAAGTACCATCTTGCCTGGCATGTTACCCCCATTTTTCACTGTATATATGTTGTTTTAGTTGTATGTGTCACTGGGACCCTGGTAACCCAGGGCCCCAGTGCTCATAAGTGTGCCTGAATGTGTTACCTGTGTAGTGACTAACTGTCTCACTGAGGCTCTGCTAATCAGAACCTCAGTGGTTATGCTCTCTCATTTCTTTCAAAATTGTCACTAACAGGCTAGTGACCATTTTTACCAATTTACATTGGCTTACTGGAACACCCTTATAATTCCCTAGTATATGGTACTGAGATACCCAGGGTATTGGGGTTCCAGGAGATCCCTATGGGCTGCAGCATTTCTTTTGCCACCCATAGGGAGCTCTGACAATTCTTACACAGGCCTGCCACTGCAGCCTGAGTGAAATAACGTCCACGTTATTTCACAGCCATTTTACACTGCACTTAAGTAACTTATAAGTCACCTATATGTCTAACCTTTACATGGTAAAGGTTAGGTGCAAAGTTACTTAGTGAGGGCACCCTGGCACTAGCCAAGGTGCCCCCACATTGTTCAGAGCCAATTCCCTGAACTTTGTGAGTGCGGGGACACCATTACACGCGTGCACTACATATAGGTCACTACCTATATGTAGCTTCACAATGGTAACTCCGAATATGGCCATGTAACATGTCTATGATCATGGAATTGCCCCCTCTATGCCATCCTGGCATAGTTGGCACAATCCCATGATCCCAGTGGTCTGTAGCACAGACCCTGGTACTGCCAAACTGCCCTTCCTGGGGTTTCACTGCAGCTGCTGCTGCTGCCAACCCCTCAGACAGGCAGCTGCCCTCCTGGGGTCCAGCCAGGCCTGGCCCAGGATGGCAGAACAAAGAACTTCCTCTGAGGGAGGGTGTGACACCCTCTCCCTTTGGAAAATGGTGTGAAGGCAGGGGAGGAGTAGCCTCCCCCAGCCTCTGGAAATGCTTTCTTGGGCACAGATGTGCCCAATTCTGCATAAGCCAGTCTACACCGGTTCAGGGGACCCCTTAGCCCTGCTCTGGCGCGAAACTGGACAAAGGAAAGGGGAGTGACCACTCCCCTGACCTGCACCTCCCCTGGGAGGTGTCCAGAGCTCCTCCAGTGTGCTCCAGACCTCTGCCATCTTGGAAACAGAGGTGCTGCTGGCACACTGGACTGCTCTGAGTGGCCAGTGCCACCAGGTGACGTCAGAGACTCCTTCTGATAGGCTCCTTCAGGTGTTAGTAGCCTATCCTCTCTCCTAGGTAGCCAAACCCTCTTTTCTGGCTATTTAGGGTCTCTGTCTCTGGGGAAACTTTAGATAACGAATGCAAGAGCTCATCCGAGTTCCTCTGCATCTCTCTCTTCACCTTCTGCCAAGGAATCGACTGCTGACCGCGCTGGAAGCCTGCAAACCTGCAACATAGTAGCAAAGACGACTACTGCAACTCTGTAACGCTGATCCTGCCGCCTTCTCGACTGTTTTCCTGCTTGTGCAGGCTGTGGGGGTAGTCTGCCTCCTCTCTGCACCAGAAGCTCCGAAGAAATCTCCCGTGGGTCGACGGAATCTTCCCCCTGCAACCGCAGGCACCAAAAAGCTGCATTACCGGTCCCTTGGGTCTCCTCTCAGCATGACGAGCGAGGTACCTCGAATCCAGCGACTCTGTCCAAGTGACCCCCACAGTCCAGTGACTCTTCAGTCCAAGTTTGGTGGAGGTAAGTCCTTGCCTCACCTCGCTGGGCTGCATTGCTGGGAACCACGACTTTTGCAGCTACTCCGGCCCCTGTGCACTTCTGGCAGAAATCCTTTGTGCACAGCCAAGCCTAGATCCACGGCACTCTAACCTGCATTGCACGACTTTCTAAGTTGGTCTCCGGCGACATGGGACTCCTTTGTGCGACTTCGGGTGAGCACCGTTTCACGCATCCTTGTAGTGCCTGTTTCTGACACTTTTCCGGGTGCTACCTGCTGCTGAGAGGGCTCCTTGTCTTGCTCAACGTCCCCTCTCTCTCCTGGTCCAATTTGCGACCTCCTGGTCCCTCCAGGGCTACAGCAGCGTCCAAAAACACTAACCACACAATTTGCAGCTAGCAAGGCTTGTTGGCATTCTTTCGGCGGGAAAACACTTCTGCACGACTCTCCACGGCGAGAGGGATCCGTCCACCAAAGGGGAAGTCTCTAGCCCTTTTCGTTCCTGCAGAAACCTCAGCTTCTTCTGTCCAGTAGAAGCTTCTTTGCATCCACAGCTGGCATTTCCTGGGCATATGCCCATCTCCGACTTGCTTGTGACTTTTGGACTTGGTCCCCTTGTTTCACAGGTACCCTAGATTGGAAATCCACAGTTGTTGCATTGTTGGTTTGTGTCTTTCCTGCATTATTCCTCTAACACGACTTCTTTGTCCTTAGGGGAACTTTAGTGCACTTTGCACTCACTTTTCAGGGTCTTGGGGAGGGTTATTTTTCTAACTCTCACTATTTTCTAATAGTCCCAGCGACCCTCTACAAGGTCACATAGGTTTGGGGTCCATTCGTGGTTCGCATTCCACTTTTGGAGTATATGGTTTGTGTTGCCCCTATCCCTAGGTTTCCCCATTGCATCCTATTGTAACTATACATTGTTTGCACTGTTTTCTAAGACTATACTGCATATTTTTGCTATTGTGTATATATATCTTGTGTATATTTCCTATCCTCTCACTGAGGGTACACTCTAAGATACTTTGGCATATTGTCATAAAAATAAAGTGCCTTTATTTTTAGTATAACTGTGTATTGTGTTTTCTTATGATATTGTGCATATGACACTAAGTACTGTAGTAGCTTCACACGTCTCCTAGTTCAGCCTAAGCTGCTCTGCTAAGCTACCATTATCTATCAGCCTAAGCTGCTAGACACCCTATACACTAATAAGGGATAACTGGGCCTGGTGCAAGGTGCAAGTACCCCTTGGTACTCACTACAAGCCAGTCCAGCCTCCTACACCTGGGGAGTGCAAAGCCACAGTCTCTCAAGTTTCTCCAGTGGGTGGGTTGCCCACTGCTTTATCCTGGGGAGTGCAAAGCCACAGTCTCTCCAGTGGATGGTTTGCCCACTGCTGTATCCTGTGGAGTGCAAAGCCACAGTCTCTCAAGTGGATAACAGTCTCCACTGGTTCTGGAGGTGGCCTGGTGCCCAGAGCGCTTCATCCTGCCAAGGACTGAGGTAGTGGATGTCTTTCTCCACTGATTCTGGAGGGGGCCTGGTGCCCAGAGGGCTTTATCCTGCCAAGGACTGAGGTAGTGGATGTGAAGCTCCACTGGTTCTGGAAGGGCCTTGTAAGGAAATGCCTCCTTGGCATGGTTACCCACTGACTTTTTGCCTTTGCTGATGCTATGTTTTGAATTGAAAGTGTGCTGAGGCCTGCTAACCAGGCCACAGCACCAGTGTTCTTTCCCTAACCTGTACTTGTGTATCCACAGTTGGCACACCCTGGCATCCAGGTAAGTCCCTTGTAACTGGTACCCCTGGTACCAAGGGCCCTGATGCCAGGGAAGGTCTCTAAGGGCTGCAGCATGTCTTATGCCACCCTGGAGACCCCTCACTCAGCACAGACACACTGCTTGCCAGCTTGTGTGTGCTAGTGAGAACAAAATGAGTAAGTCGACATGGCACTCCCCTCATGGTGCCATGCCAGCCTCTCACTGCCTATGCAAGTATAGATAAGTTACCCCTCTAGCAGGCCTTACAGCCCTAAGGCAGGGTGCACTATACCATAGGTGAGGGCACCAGTGCATAAGCACTGTGCCCCTACAGTGTCTAAGCCAAACCTTAGACATTGTAAGTGCAGGGTAGCCATAAGAGTATATGGTCTGGGAGTTTGTCAAACACGAACTCCACAGCACCATAATGGCTACACTGAAAACTGGGAAGTTTGGTATCAAACTTCTCAGCACAATAAATGCACACTGATGCCAGTGTACATTTTATTGTAAAACACACCCCAGAGGGCACCTTAGAGGTGCCCCCTGAAACTGTATCCAACTATCTGTGTAGGCTGACTGGTTCCAGCAGCCTGCCACACTAGAGACATGTTGCTGGCCTCATGGGGAGCGTGCCTTTGTCACTCTGAGGCCAGTAACAAAGCCTGCACTGGGTGGAGATGCTAACACCTCTCCCAGGCAGGAGCTGTAACACCTGGCGGTGAGCCTCAAAGGCTCACCCCTTTGTTCCAGCACCGCAGGACACTCCAGCTAGTGGAGTTGCCCGCCCCCTCCGGCCACGGCCCCCACTTTTGGCGGCAAGGCCGGAGGAAATAATGAGAATAACAAGGAGGAGTCACTGGCCAGTCAGGACAGCCCCTAAGGTGTCCTGAGCTGAAGTGACTCTAACTTTTAGAAATCCTCCATCTTGCAGATGGAGGATTCCCCCAATAGGGATAGGATTGTGACCCCCTCCCCTTGGGAGGAGGCACAAAGAGGGTGTACCTACCCTCAGGGCTAGTAGCCATTGGCTACTAACCCCCCAGACCTAAACACGCCCTTAAATTTAGTATTTAAGGGCTTCCCTGAACCTAAGAATTTAGATTCCTGCAACTTACAAGAAGAAGAGGACTGCTGAGCTGAAAGACTCCTGCAGAGGAAGAAAAGAAGACACCAACTGCTTTGGCCCCAGACCTACCGGCCTGTCTCCTGCCTTCCAAAGAAACCTGCTCCAGCGACGATTTCCCAAGGACCAGCGACCTCTGAATCCTCAGAGGACTGCCTTGCTTCAAGAAAGACAAGAAACTCCTGAGGACAGCGGCCCTGCTCCAAAAAGACTGCAACTTTGTTTCAAAGGAGCAGATTTAAAGATCCCTGCAACGCCCCACAAGAAGCGTGAGACTTGCAACACTGCACCCGGCGACCCCGACTCGACTGGTGGAGAACCAACACCTCAGGGAGGACCCTCCGGCGACTCCAAGACCGTGAGTAACCAAAGTTGTCCCCCCTGAGCCCCCACAGCGACGCCTGCAGAGGGAATCCCGAGGCTCCCCCTGACCGCGACTGCCTGAACTCTAATTTCCCGACGGCTGGAAAAGACCCTGCACCCGCAGCCCCCAGCACCTGAAGGATCGGAACTTCTGTGCAGGAGTGACCCCCAGGAGGCCCTCTCCCTTGCCCAGGTGGTGGCTACCCCGAGGAGCCCACCCCTTGCCTGCCTGCACCGCTGAAGAGACCCCTTGGTCTCCCATTGAAACCTACAGAGAACCCGACGCTTGTTTGCACACTGCGCCTGGCCGCCCCGCGCTGCTGAGGGTGTACTTTCTGTGTGGACTTGTGTCCCCCCGGTGCCCTACAAAACCCCCCTGGTCTGCCCTCCGAAGACGCGGGTACTTACCTGCTGGCAGACTGGAACCGGGGCACCCCCTTCTCTCCATTGAAGCCTATGTGTTTTGGGCACCTCTTTGACCTCTGCACCTGACCGGCCCTGAGCTGCTGGTGTGGTAACTTTGGGGTTGCTCTGAACCCCCAACGGTGGGCTACCTTGGACCCAAAACTGAGACCTGTAAGTGATTTACTTACCTGTTAAAAATAACAATACTTTACCTCCCCCAGGAACTGTGAAAATTGCAGTGTCCACTTTTAAAACAGCTATTTGTGTTTTATGTGAAAAGTATATATGCTACTGTAATTTCCTAAAGTACTTACCTGCAATACCTTTCAAATGAGATATTACATGTAGAATTTGAACCTGTGGTTCTTAAAATAAACTAAGAAAAGATATTTTTCTATAACAAAACCTATTGGCTGGATTTGTCTCTGAGTGTGTGTTCCTCATGTATTGCCTGTGTGTATGTACAACAAATGCTTAACACTACTCCTTTGATAAGCCTACTGCTCGACCACACTACCACAAAATAGAGCATTAGTATTATCTCTTTTTGCCACTATCTTACCTCTAAGGGGAACCCTTGGACTCTGTGCATGCTATTCCTTACTTTGAAATAGCACATACAGAGCCAACTTCCTACATTGGTGGCAGCGGTGGGATACAAGACTTTGCATTTGCTGAACTACTCAGCCAATACCTGATCACACGACAAATTCCAAAAATTGTCATTAGAAATTGATTTTTTGCAATTTGAAATTTTTCTAAATTCTTAAAAGTCCTGCTAGGGCCTTGTGTTAGTCCCTGTTAGCATTTCTTTTAGAGTTTAAAAGTTTGGTAAAAGTTTGAATTAGATTCTAGAACTAGTTTTTAGATTCTTAAAAAGTATTCAAACTTTTAGAAACATAGGGGGTGATTCTGACTTTGGAGGAGTGTTAATCCGTCCCAAAAGTGACGGTAAAGTGACGGATATACCACCAGCCGTATTACGAGTTCCATAGGATATAATGGACTCGTAATACGGCTGGTGGTAAATCCGTCACTTTTCCGTCACTTTTGGGACGGATTAACACCTCCTCCAAAGTCAGAATCACCCCCATAATGTCTAGTACAGATGTGAATGTGGTGGAACTCGACACCACACCTTACCTCCATCTTAAGATGAGGGAGCTAAGGTCACTCTTTAAAATAAAGAAAATAGCAATGGGCCCCAGACCTTCCAAAATACAGCTCCAGGAGCTTTTGGCAGAGTTTGAAAGAGCCAACCCCTCTGAGTATGGCAACACAGAGGATGATGATAGTGACTTGGAGGATGATTCCCCCCTACCAGTCCTATCTAGGGAGAACAGGGCCTATCAAGCCCTGACTCCAAGCATACTAGTCAGAGATGCTGGCTCCCTCACAGGAGGGACCGACCTCTCTGAAATCACTGAGGATAACTCCAGTTAGCCAGGATGGCCAAAAGATTGGCTTTGGAAAGACAGATCCTAGCCATAGAAAGGGAAAGACAAGAGATGGGCCTAGGACCCATCAATGGTGGCAGCAACATAAATAGGGTCAGAGATTCTCCTGACATGTTGAAAATCCCTAAAGGGATTGTAACTAAATATGAAGATGGTGATGACATCACCAAATGGTTCACAACTTTTGAGAGTGCTTGTGTAACTAGAAAAGTGAACAAATCTCACTGGGATGCTCTCCTTTGGGAAATGTTCACAGGAAAGTGTAGGGATAGACTCCTCACACTCTCTGGAAAAGATGCAGAATCTTATGACCTCATGAAGGGTACCCTGATTGAGGGCTTTGGATTCTCCACTGAGGAGTATAGGATTAGATTCAGGGGGGCTCAAAAATCCTCGAGCCAGACCTGGGTTGACTTTGTAGACTACTCAGTAAAAACACTAGATGGTTGGATTCAAGGCAGTGGTGTAAGTAATTATGATGGGCTGTACAATTTATTTGTGAAAGAACACCTACAGGCCTGGTGCCCAGAGTGCTTTGTCCTGCTAAGGACTGAGGTAGTGGATGTCTTTCTCCACTGGTTCTGGAGGGGGCCTGATGCCCAGAGTGCTTCATCCTGCCAAGGATTGAGGTAGTGGATGTATCTCTCCACTGGTTCTAGAGGGGGCAATGTGCCCAGAGTGCTCCACGTGCAGTGTGGCCGGTACAATTCCCTCACCTGGGTGTGCGTGCCACAAGATTTGCGAGGTTCAGGTAGCATGATACGCCTTGGAGGCAGCGACATACCCCACACTGCTGTGGCTGCGCCTTCCACCTGCAGTTGCAAACAGTGATGGAAGAAATGCCTCATGGAAGCTGCCCAGGGTCCAGGAACTCTCCTCCAGCCTCAGACGACTGACCACTGGGGATGGTAGCCATGTCAGTGGTGGTGCCTGTGTCCGAGGATGCCGCGGGGCCGGTGGCGGTGCTTGCGGCGGTGTCTGTTGCGGCGGTACTTGCGGCAGTGAAAGGACGCGGTGCTGGCGGCAGTTCATGGGTCAGCAACTGCAGAGGGACACAGCAGGACGTCTCCTGCAGCCTCGAACGGCTGCCCACTGGGGAAGAGGCTGGGGACTGTCGCTGAGGCGGTAGACGTGCCGGGGGCGGTGCAGGTGGCGGTGCTTGTGGCGGTGCTTGTGGCGGTGTCTGTCGCGGCAGAGCTTGCAATGCAGCTTGCGGTGGTGCATGTGTCAGCACTGGCAGAGGGACTCAGCAGGACGTCTCCTGCAGCCTCGGACAGCTGCCCACTGGGGAAGAGGCTGGGGACTGTCGCTGAGGCTGTAGGCGGTGCAGGTGGCGGTGCAGGTGGCGGTTGTGATGGCGGTGGAGGTGGCGGTTGTGGTGGCGGGGCAGCTAGCGGTGTTCGCCACCGTACAGGTTGGCGTTGTCGTGGACAGAAAGTGTGACACTGGTCCCTCAGTCGGTGCCACCATGCCCTCTCCTGACCTGCTCTTCAGCTTTTGGCCCTTCCCTAGCTATGATGGTGCCGCAGTTGTCTTGCCACTATCCCCTTTGGTTTTTGCTGAGCCATTGGTGGCTGGTACTTTCGGCTTCTCCCTCCGGGATGTGGGCACCTTTTTCAACTTGGAAGGTGGCGGAATGTCCTTGCCCTCGCTACGTGGCACACTGGCAGCCCTGATGTGTGGCGCGCTCGATGACCCCGCAGTTGCTGGCACCACTGTGGCTGGGAATTTGTTGGCTGAGGTGCTGGGCTGGGACCTGGAAAGCCTGGCCCTAGGGGAAGGACAGGGGGGGAGGTGTAGGGAAGAGGTCAATGTTAGCCAGGAAGAGTTTCTTAGACACACTGGGACAGGAAGATGGAGGGGGTTTGGGAGTGGAGGAAGAGGTAGTGGTTGTAGGAGGTGTACGTCTACTGAATTTGGGTGAAGGTGCATGGGCCGGAGGTTGTTGTGAGGTGGATGGCTATTGGGTGGGTGTGTGCCTGCGTTTGTGTACTTTGGGAAGAGGGTTCACTGACACACTGGTAGAGGACACTGGGGATGTGTGAATGGTAGTAGGGGTGGTGAGTGCACGTGAGCGGTGTGTGGTGATGGGCGTGCTGGTGATGGAGGCAGTGGCTGAGGATGTAGTATATGCAGGTGGGAGTGGAGACGAGACAGGGAGGGAGGAGGAGGATGTGGAGGAAGGGGACACAGTGGAGGCAGTGGATGTTGCTGTGTCTGCATATGGATGGTGCTTGTGTGAGTGCCTGTGGGATGTGTGGTGCTTATGTTTGCCTGAGCCACTCTTGTGTGTTGATGAGTGTGCATGCGGGTCTGATGGTGTGCTTGGGATAGGCTGAGGTACAGGGGATTGGGTCTGGGTGGAGGAAGTTGGATGGGGGAGGCTGGACACAGGGACAATGGCTGCAATCAGTGCTGAGGCCAGAGCCTGAAATGCTCTCTGTTGGGCCGCCTGCCCAGAATGAATGCCCTCCAGGTATGCATTTGTTTGTTGCAAATGCCTCTCTACACCCTGGATGGCATTCACAATGGTAGATTGCCCAACATTGAGGGATCTCAGGAGGTCAATAGCCTCCTCACTGAGGGCAGCAGGGCTGACTGGGGCAGGGCCTGAGGTAACTGGGGCGAAGGAGATGCCCACCCTCGTGGGTGAGCGGGAACTGGACACACGCTGAGGGGCTGCTTGGAGGGCGGTGTTGGAAGGGGGGGTGGCAGCCCTACCTGTTGATGCGGTGGGCGCAGAGGTGCCCCCACCACAAGGGAGCTCCCATCAGAGGAGGAGTCGCTGTCACTGCTGTCTGCTCCTGTCTCTGCCGTGGAGCTCCCCTCACCCTCCGTCCCACTGGTGGCTTCAGACTCCATTGTTCCGCCCTCCAGCGCCAAGTGGGTTGCAGCTCCCTCCTGCTCCGGTGCCAATGCTCCTGCGCCTGATGATGCTATTGCACACAAGAACAGGGAGACCACAAAAAAGGGCGGGAATGACAGAAGAAAGACATGTTCAGTGCATGAAACACCACTACCGTTGGCGGACACAACACACATGGAGCAGCCCTCTGCACTACGCCATGCACTAACAGTTCCTAGAAATTTCAGCTGACCATGGGGTACGAGGCCTAAGACCAATTGCTGGACACCTGGAAGTCACAGGAGCCTGACTAGGTGTGGATGGGCCTTACCACTGGTGGGATTGGGGTGCCACATAGCCTGCCTCACAAGGGACCTTGCCTACCAAGTTCGCCCTGGCCTAGGGAAACCACTTCCCACCTCCCCCACCCAGACACCTCGTAATACGTGCAGAGTCAGCTGAATGAGAGTGTATTCACCCCCTTGTGGCTGCTGTGATGCCCTCAAGCGCCCATCCAACTTCGGATACGCCACCGCCAGGATCCGGAACATCAGGGGGGTCATGGTGTGACGGGCACCCCTCCCACGTTGGGAGGGGTGCCTGTCCCCATCCCCAGCTGGGCCTCCGCCATCTTCTTGTTCCTGCGGTGCAGGTCCTCCCATCTTTTACGGCAGTGGGTGCTCTGTCTGTGGTAGACCCCCAGGGTCTGGACGTCCTTGGCGATGGCATGCCAAATACCCTTCTTCTGGTGGGCACCGACCTAGAGGTATGGTACAGGGGGGAAGGAAATTACTTCCCCGCCCGAACCGTCATACTCATTGCCCCTCAGTTTCCACCCTTGCCCTGATGCACATACACTCACCATCCGCACATGCAGGCCTCAGCCCCCCCATGTATCTTCCATCCACACGACTCAAAACAGGCATTGCCCATGCAGCATGCTCACAGTGTACTCACCTGTCTGTCTGGAGGACAGTACAGTTGCGTGTACTGGGGGAGGACCCCATCCACTAGTTTCTCCAACTCCTCCGAAGTGAAGGCAGGGGCCCTTTCCCCAGACACATGACCCATCGTTGCTTCCAGACTGAGGTCACAGCAGCACTTGCAGTGTAGGTCCTCTCCTGTTGAATGTCAGGTATCAAGTGAGGGAACAGGCAGAAAATGGCGGTCACATCCACGGCAGTGCGTACCGTCACCACCGGAGTACATCCTCATTGGCTCCTGGGACCCATAGGGCGGTGTACAACGCCAGCGCAGTTACCTCATATCCCCTTGTCCCACCTTACAGGTCAGGCAGCCGCCATTTCAGGAGGCTCCATGGGATGGATGTTAACTGCGTCACACCTATCTAGGCCGGGAATATAGGCAGATACCGGCACATTGCGGATTAATAACGTTTCTGAAAATAAGACAATGTGATACCTCAGTGTTGGAAGACTCTCTGTTCGCTGTTCTCCTCCATAGGGCACGTCCGCTGGGGCAGGTGTTGAGATGGCGGCATCCTCCGGTGTACAGACCCCTGGTGGACCTGTCGACAATGGAAGAGAGACACATCCTGGTCACATACAGACTTGATCGTGCAACAATCCAGGAACTGTGTGCCCAGTTGGAACCTGACCTGATGTCAGCTATCCGCCATCCCACAGGAATCCACCCTCTAGTGCAGGTCCTGTCTGTACTCCATTTCCTGGCCAGTGGGTCTTTTAAAAAAACAGGGGCCATGGCATCAGGGATGTCCCAGCCAATGTTCTCTAACGTGTTGTCCAGAGTGTTGTCTGCCCTGCTGAAACACATGCGCAGCTACATCTTTTTCCCTCAAGTGGAGGATTTGCCCACAGTGAAAGGTGACTTTTATGTCCTGGGACATATCCCCAACATCATTGGTGCCATTGATGGTACACATGTGGCATTTGTACCCCCCCCCCTCAGAAATGAACAGGTGTACAGAAACCGGAAGAGCTACCATTCTATGAATGTGCAGATGGTGTGTTTCGCACACCAGTACATCTCCCAGGTGAATGCCAATTATCCTGGCTCTGTGCATGACGTTTACATTTTGAGGAATTTTAGCATCCCTTATGTGATGGAGCAACTCCAGAGGTGTTGTGTGGCTAATAGGTGAGTCCTAGGTCCCAATACAGTTGACAGAGGTGTCTGGGTATGGGGCTGTCCCTAAGGGTTAGTGCGTGTCTAACAGATATCCCTCGACATTTGCAGGTGACTCTGGTTACCCCAACCTGTCATGGCTACTGACCCCCGTGAAGAATCCCAGGACAAGGGCAGAGGAACGCTACAATGAGGCACATGGGCGAACTAGGAGGGTGATCGAACGCACCTTCGGCCTCCTGAAGGCCAGATTCCGGTGCCTCCATCTTACAGGTGGCTCCCTATACTACTCACCGAAGAAGGTGTGCCAGATAATCGTGGCCCGCTGTATGCTGCACAACCTGGCTTTGCGACGCCAGGTGCCTTTTCTGCAGGAGGATGGGCCAGATGGTGGTCTTGTGGCAGCTGTGGAGCCTGTGGACAGTGTAGAAGAGGAGGCAGAAGTAGAGGCTATCGACAACCGAAACAACATCATCATGCAATACTTCCAGTAAGACACAGGTAAGATGTCACTGCTACCCACATCTCATACAATTGTTTGAGCTAGCAGAAGTCTGTCATTTTCTTTTTGTGTATGGACCCTGACTTGTCACTTTGCCTTCCCATTTCACAGATCTGGGTCCCACTTTGTGCCCTCTGCTATGTTTACTCCTGGCCTACAGCTGTGTTACATTGGTATGTGAACCAGTAAATTGACATTGCTATATTCCATAGATATTGCAATTACACATTTGTGAAAGCACAGACTGACTCCAGATTGTTTTGTGATTGAAGTTGTGCAAATAAGTGTAGGGGGTTGTAAAATGGGCTGGGGAGATGGTGGAGGAATGTCCATGGCAGAGTCCAGTCTATTTGTTTCACAGGTGCATTGTCCAAAGGGGCATAGGAAGGGGAGCAATGGCAGTTTAAGGATGGACAGTGAGACATAGTGGGACAGAAGGGTGCCATTCAGGGGGGTCTCATTTCCTGGCAGAAGTCTTGGCAATGTTCTCTGTCTTGTTCCTGTATCCCAGGGACCGTTTGCGGGGTGGTTCTCCATATGCATGGGGTGGGATGCTGGTGTCCTGTTGTTCCTGTGGTGGTGCCTCCTGTCCACTAGCGCCGGCGGAGGTGGTGGGCTGTTCATCGTACAGGCTAGTGTCAGGGGCCCCTTGTTGTGCCACTGTGTCCATCCTGGTGTTGACAAGGTCTGCCAGCACCCCTGCAATGGTGACCAGGGTGGTGTTAATGGACTTCAAGTCCTCCCTGGTCCCAAGGTAGTGTTCCTCCTGCAGCCGCTGGGTCTCCTGAAACTTGGCCAGAACTGTTGCCATCGTCTCCTGGGAATGATGGTAAGCTCCCATGATGTTGGAGAGTGCCTCGTGGAGAGTGGGTTCCCTGGGCCTGTCCTCCCCCTGTCACACAGCAGTCCTCCCAGTTTCCCTGTTATCCTGTGCCTCTGTCCCATGAACCGTGTGCCCACTGCCACTGCCCCCAGGTCCCTGATTTTCTTGGGTTGGTGGGTTTGCCTGGGTTCCCTGTAGTGGTGGACACACTGCTGATTGACATGTCCTGGGGACAGAGGGATGGGCCCGCTGGGTGGGTGCTGTGCTGGTGTTTCCTGAGGGGGGAGGCTCTGTGGTGGCTTGCGACAGTGTCAGGGGAACCGATTGTCCTGAGGTCCCTGATGGGCCGGGCTGGTCTTCTTGATCCAGGCGTGCAGAGCTGCTGTCATCACTGTGGGCCTCTTTTGTGGGGGGCTGGATATGTCTGGCACCTCCTGTCCGGTAACATTTGGTAGGGGTCCTGTTGGGGTGTGAATGCATAATTATTGTATCTGTGTGTGCCATCGTGTGCAATGGGTGGTTGTCCCTCTACTCCAGTGCTTGCATTATTGGCTTGATCCTCGTGTGATTGGTGATTTTGGGGCATGAGTGAGTCTCTGTAGTGGTCATGCTTGGGTGATGGGTGTCCATGCATTGGTGGTACATGCAGGGCTTGGTTTTGGGATGTGTGGGTTGTGTTGGTGCGGTATCTGTGGGTTGTTGGGGTGATGGGTGTGAGGGTGAGGGTGGGAGTATGTGATGGCATTCAGGTGGGGGGATAAGGTAGTAAAGATTTGCCTCACCAGAGTCCAGTCCTCTTGCTACTCCTGCTAGGCCCTCAGGATGCAGTATTGCCAAGACTTGCTGCTCCCATGTTGTTAGTTGTGGGGTAGGAGGTGGGGGTCCACCGCCAGTCCTCTGTACAGCAATCTGGTGTCTGGAGACCACGGAATGCACCTTCCCCCGTAGGTCGTTCCACCTCTTTCTGATGTTATCCCTAGTTCTTGGATGCTGTCCCACTGCGTTGACCCTGTCGACAATTCTGCGCCATTGCTCCATCTTCCTTGCTATGGATGTCTGCTGCACCTGTGATCCGAATAGCTGTGGCTCTACCCATACGATTTCCTCCACCATGACCCTGAGCTCCTCCTCAGAGAACCTGGGGTGTTGTTGAGGTGCCATGATGTGGTGTGGGTGATGTGTGAGGTGGTGTCTGTTGTGATGTGTGAGGCGGTGTGTTGGTGTGGGTTGTTTGAGGTGCGTGGATGTTGTGTAAGTGATGGTGTTGTGTGTCTGTGGATGCTGGTGTTGTTTTAGGTCGTGTCTCTCTCTGGCCTGCTTTCAAATTTCTGGTGGTAAGGGTTTGTGGGTGATGTGGGTGTGTGCTTTATATTGGATTGGGAGTGTGGGTGTGACCTCAAGGTCTGGTTGAGTCTTGAATTTATGAATAATGATCTAGTGGTCGGGCATAGTCACTTTATCAAGGCGGGTGGTAGTCGTCCTTGGCTTCTAGAGATGTAACCAGGGCTTCTTTTGTGTCTATCCCCTTGACCTGTAATCCTCTGTCTTGGAATGAGTGTAACGTGTGTGCCTCAGCCCTCGCCCACTGCAGCAAATCTTTTAACCATTGTCAAGTGTCCGGTGCTGCCGGTGCCTCTCATCGCATTACTATCAAATGCTTAAATAGGATGAAAGCCAGCTCGATACATTTCTGTATTTGCTTGTTCTTTTTTGGGCAACGGGGGATGCCCAGGAGATATGAAGAAGGTGTGGAGGAGAGCGGACGTCTGACCAGTTCAGCCATCACTGTAGTCACCTCCTGCCAGGCATGCAAGAGAGGGGGCATTCCCAAGTCATATGGAAAAATGTTGCACCTATCTCGCCGCATCGCGGGCACTCACGGGGAGACTGAGGGAATATGCGCTGCAGACAGTGCGGGGAGAGATAGGTTTGGTGTAGGTAATTGAACTGGGTAAAGCGAAACCTGGGGTTGCGAGACACGGACCGGACCAGATCCAGTGCCATATTCCAGTCAAGTAGATCTAATGGGGTCGATAGGGTGCTGTCCCACCTCGCCTTTGCCCTGGGTTGGGCGACCTCCGGGTTATCTAGTAGAAATGCTGCGTTGTTCTCCTAAGCCGGAGAGCAACTTGTGCAGTACTGGTGATGCGGGAGGTTCTCTGTCTCCACATCTCCAGGTGTGATGCATAAGCTGTTGTAGGGCACAGTATGTCAAAAACCATCTTTTATCCACACCATACCTCATGATTAGTTCTGTGAAGGGTAACATGAGGCCATCCGAATATATATCGCTGATTGTTTGGACACCTCTCTCGGGCCATTGTTGTATATTATGCTGCTTGGACAGTCTAGAGATCCCTGGGGCAGATAGGAGAGCTATCTTAGGGGAATATGGGGGAGTGCGATTCCCGTCTAGTATATAGTGGCCCCAGCACCAATGTGCTGTCCGCATCAGGATATTGTTCTGAGCTGTCAGACTGCTGCCGTCAAGCAACCATTGCATTATGTTTGTGTGTCTGAGAGCGGTCTGTACTGATTGGGCTTCTGAATTCATAGGGGTCCTGTCACCAACGCCAAGTCCACTGTACCTGCGCTGCAGCGTAATACAGTTCATAGTGTGGTGTTCCCAGCCCTCCTTGTTCTAAGTGGAGTTGGGTGGCAGCTAGGGCTACTCGCCGGCGACCTCTGCCCCATATCAACTCCTTCATGAGGCTATTCAGCGATGTGAAAAAATTGTGAGGTATTTGTAGTGGCAAAGCCATGAAATGGTAGAGCATACGTGGTAATATTATCATTTTGGCAATTGCCACTCTTCCTATGGGCGAGAGCGGTAGCGATCCCGAAAATGGCAGAGATCCTTTTATAGAGCGAAGTGGTCGTCCCAGGTTGCCCTCCCTCAGGTCGGTAGCTTTGCGGTATTTATGTACACCTAAATGTAGTGTACGCCCATGGTAGTGTATATGTTGGGGTGCTGAGTCACCGTTCCACTGGTGTCGGTGCCAGTGAGAATAGGCAGGATTTAGACCGGTTGATCCGCAAGCCTAAGATATCTCCGAATTTGTCTAGCAATTGTAGCATATCCGGAAGCAAGGCGCTATGGTCACGCAGGTATATCAACGCGTCGTCAGCGTACAATGAAATAATCTGGAGCCCCTCCCCATATGGGATGCCCCATTCCCGTGCCCTCATTCTGAATCGCGCAGCAAGGGGTTCCATGGCCAGTGTAAACAGCAGCGGAGACAGTGGGCACCCTTGCCTTGTGCCTCTGCCTATTGGAAACTCCTCTGAGATCACTCCGCCTGTTTTCACTGTGGCGACGGGGTCTGCATATAGGGGGTGATTCTGATGTTGGCGGGCGGCGGGAGCCGCCCGCCAAGCGGGAACTGCCAGAAGACCGTACCGCAGTCGAAAGACCGCGGTGGTCATTCTGGGTTTCCCACTGGGCTGGCGGGCGACCGCCAAAAGGCCGCCCGCCAGCCCAGTGGGAAACAGCCTTCCCACAAGGACGCCGGCTCAGGATTGAGCCGGCGGAGTGGGAAGGTGCGACGGGTGCAGTGGCACCCATCGCGTATTTCAGTGTCTGCAAAGCAGACACTGAAATACAAGGTGGGGCCCTCTTACGGGGGCCCCTGCAGTGCCCATGCCATTGGCATGGGCACTGCAGGGGCCCCCAGGGGCCCCGCGGCACCCCCTACCGCCATCCTGTTCCTGGCGGGAGACCCGCCAGGAACAGGATGGCGGTAGGGGGTGTCAGAATCCCCATGGCGGCGCCACCATGGAGGATTCTCAAGGGCAGCGGAAAGTCGGCGGTACACCGCCGACTTTCCGTTTCTGGCCGCGGCTGAACCGCCGCGGTCAGAATGCCCAGCGGTGCACCGCCAGCCTGTTGGCGGTGCTACCGCGGTCATTCGCTCTGGCGGTTTTTACCGCCAGGGTTAGAATGACCACCATAATGTTTCTATCCACTTCAAATAAGCTCTCCCAAATCCCAGGCGGGACAAAGTCTCTAACAGAAAGGGCCAGCCCAGAGTGTCGAACGCTTTCTCGATGTCCAGTGAGACCGCTACCCGGTCATGACTAGAGGGGAGCATTTAATGTATGGTTTGCAGTAGACGCCTAATATTCATAAATGTGTTGCACCCTGGGATAAAGCCCGATTGGTCCTCGTGAACCAGATACGGCATTAGTGGGAGTAGACGATTAGATAGGATCTTGCCTATCAATTTACAGTCTAGGTTTAGGAGAGAGAGTGGCCTGTATGATTGTACATCTAGTGGGTCCCGTCCCGGTATTGGGAGTACTACGATTATCGCTTCACGCTGTGACTTTGATAGCCTGCCTCTCTCTAGCGCTTCATGTACCATTTCAACTTAAGGCTGGATGAACTGTCCCGAGCACGCTCGGTAGTACTCAGTCGGGAGGCCATCACTGCCCGGAGCCTTACCCCCGCTAATTGTTGCAGGGCAAGTTGAACCTCTGCTGCATCAATGTGTATGTCTAGCACCTCCCGCTGAGACTCCGTTAGTCAAGCCAGGGGAAGTGCTTCAAAAAATTCCAATAATTATTGTGTGAATGGGAGGGAGCTGCGCTGCATAAAGGGTGCTATAGTATTGCTGGAAAGCAGAGTTTATTCCTAAGTGGGTGTTAATCACTGTCCCCGCTTCAGATATTATTGCTCCTATTGGTCTGTGTTGTTGTTCTCCGCGCATTAGCCAGGCTAGTAATCTGTCGGAGCGGTCTCCTTCTGCGTGTGCTCTGGTTATGTAGTGGCGGTAGTCATAATTGCCTAAGCGTCTGTCGGTCATGTCTACTTGTTTCTGGAGCGAGCGAAGGTCTCCGCCAGTCGAAGCTCAGACTCTGCCCTCCTCAAGTCATCCAATAGGGTACGCCTCATCCGTCCCGCCGCTGCCATGCATATGCCTCTCACAACAACCTTGTGGGTGTCCCACTTTAAGGTGCATGAGGATGCTGTCCCTTGATTAAGCTTAAAATACGTTGAAAGGTGCTCTGATAGTTCGCACCGAAATGGGGGGGTCGAGTAATAGGCTGGGCTGTAGTCGCCAAGCGGGATGCGCGTTCTCATTTTACCTCAACCAATGGTGCCCATCAGCGGGCAGTGATCTGATAGCATCTTAGCGAGATACGAGGTTCCCGTGAAGTTGCTAACCAGAGCATTTGAGCAAAGTATCAAGTCAATGCGTGTGTGAAGATGGTGCACCAGGGAGAAAAAGGAGTATTCCCTGCCCAGGGGATTTAGTGTGCACCATGTATCTGCCAGCCCGAGTTCCGAGATCCATGCCTGAAACACCTGGGAAGACTTCCTGCAGGGGCTCCGTTTAACAGGGGGTGCGATCTATCGGCTATGATATCGGGTATGCAGTTCCAGTCTCCTCCCCATATGTATTGCAGGAAGGGGTCCTGAAACAGCTGGGGAGTGAGAGACAAGAGGAATTCCCCCTGATTTACATTAGGAGCGTACACGCTGGTTATGACCATTGGTGTGCCATCTAGTGAGCCTGCTAGCTACACATATTGGCCCTCTGTATCTATTTTGTGGTGGTCTACAGTGTAAGGTACCTCTGGGGCTATCCATATTAGTACCCTCCTAGCATACGCAGAGGAAGTGGTGCCATAAACGAGGCCTCGCCATTTATTCTGTAGGCTGCATAGCTCCTCTGTGAATAAGTGTGTTTCTTGGAGTATAGCGATATGGACTTTGTGCCTTTTAAGATATGTGTGAATCTTGTTGCGTTTAACAGGACTAGCCATGCCCCGCACATTCCAGGTCATTATGTTATAGTTAGGCATGTTAGCGTATGTTGGATGGAGCATGGGTCCCTGTACCCAGCCAGGATGGTGGTTGTGTGCCTAACATGACCCAGTCTCCCCCTTTTGTCCCACCCCAGTAACCCACCGTGGAGTAGCCTCGCATAGTATAGTAGGGAGAAGAGGGAGAGAGAGAGGAAAAGAGGAACAGAAGAGGGATTACGTAAGTGAAATCCAACTGATAATATTGAGGCACAACCGATGCCTAATACGGTAACTGTCTAAACAAGGTCCTTCTGGTATCCCCGTGGGGTGTGGGGGGGGTACGGGGTCCATCTGGCGTGACCCTTCTGGGCGACCCCGATCGGATACTCCTCTCCCTTGGTTGTGTCCCTTGCGCCTCGTCCCCCCCGATTCCTCATGACTCAATATCTGTATGAGAAAGATGCTCCTGGAACCGATGGCAACCAGCGGTCTCCCCGCTGCATCCGATGGATCATGATACTATATTCTGTCATTGCGCTCTGCAGTGCAGGGTCTAAAAGTCATCCACCATGCGCGGCGTGAGCTCCGGGCTCAGCGCCGAGGGAGAAAAAGAGCCACTGGATGGGTCCACCGAGGGGCTCGTGCCCACCCTCTCTGGGTCTCGATATGTCTGGCGCGGTGGATATTTAAACTGGTTGGCTTCCTTCAGGGCTCGTACTTGGCTTTCTACTTACACTTAGGTTTTCTATGTCTGCGGGGTAGGGGTGTGATCCAGGTGTCCCGGTTAATGTCATCTTGCTTGAGCTGAGCCATGCCCTTGGCTTGTAGCCATGTCCATGCATCTTCAGGGGACGGAAAGATATGGGTCTTGTCCCCATCAATTACCCGGAGGAGTGCGGGGAACAGTGAAGAATAGCAGAAATTATTGTCTCATAGAAGTTGTTTTACTCTCATGAAGGATTCTCTTTTGTGCTGTACATCCGCAGTATAGTACGGGTACGCCGTGATCTTCTCATTGTCCTTCTGTATTGGACCCTGCGTCCTGAACCTTTGTAGAATCGTGTCCCTGTCCCGAACGTTCAGCAGGCATGCTATCAGAGGTTGGGGGGGGGGGCCCCAGCCGCGGTGGGCCGCTCGGGATCCGGTGCGTGCGCTCTACTGCAAACATCGGTGAGGCCGTGTTTAACATGACATTGTCTAGGAGCCACTTTTCCCTGAATTGTTCAGCATTGGGAGATTCTGTGCGCTCCGGGAAACCTATAAATCTGACGTTATGTCTTCTAGAGCGTCCTTCCGCGTCCTCTGTTCTTTTCTGGAGTAGGCTCATCTCTGTTTCCATTTGTTGTACCTGATCGCGCAGGTCTTGTATTCCTGGTTGAACCATTGCCAACGATTGTTCATTGTCGCCTACTCTGTCTGCCAGTTTGCGATGGTCTGCCCTGAGAAGGTTTGCTTCAATTGCTACTGAATCTATTTTCACTTCCAGAGCGGTTTTTGTTTCTAGTACTGCTTGTAACAATTTATCAAACTTCACGGAGTGTGTTTGCAACATCAGGTTCATTTGTTGCAGTGTCGCAGCCTGTTTCCCAGCTTGGCCTGTGGGGTTTAGTTCCTCTGCATCCGCCAAGGGGTGTGGCCTGGGACTTTTGGCTTGACCATAATTGAGTTGGGCCTTAGGGCGCAGCCAAAACTCTAGTTCTCTCGGGCCTGCTGGGCAGTTAAAACGAAGCGTGGTCAGTCAGGCTCTGGTGGTCGGTTATATTTCCGGATTTGGTGTGAGTGCCGGGAGGTCATCTTCCACAGACCCACGCACCAATGTTGAGTTCCTAGTAAAGCTCCACTGTGTGAGACCGGCGCAGTAGCCCGGCTCAGGGAACCCACAGGGCCTCAGCGCGGTGGCCCCACAGCTGCTGCCCCAATGTAAGCCCACCGGTTCAGTTCAGTATTTAGCGGGTGATCCACTTGTGGCTGTTGGCCGGGGTCCCTGCGTATTTGAGGCGCTATTTGATGTTGTGGTAGTTGGATCACAGGGTGGCTGGAGGGTCCCGCTTCTCAGGGAATAATCACATCAGGGGATCCTTACCTCCTCTGTGCGACAGCCAGATGAGACCGTCACCAGCGCACTCGCCTGCATAGGCGTCGGGCGCTGTCAGCTCAGTCGACGCTATGTCATTAGGTCTTGCCCCCACGGCGATGCACACACTTTATGGCGCTCCAAGCCAGGCCCCACTCTGCAAGACGTGGCCCCCTCCATCGTCGCTCCGCAGGCGCGGACTGTTGTTGTGCCGCCTCTGATTGCTGTCTCCTGTGCACCGTAGTGTGCGCCCTCCAGCCTTCAGATCTCCTCTTCCTCTGCCCACGCCCGCAGGCAGCACCGCTCCTGCCAATCTCCACACTCCCAGTCACAGCAGGACAGGTCTGCTGAGCCCCCCGGCTCAGTCTCCGCTCAATGGGGAATTGGGTCGAGTCCGATCGAAACACATCGGCCGGCACGCCCCTCTTGTCTCACACGCCGTGTCACCAGGCCGAGACCCTTCGTCCAGGGGGCCCGCGCCCGGGCCCTGCAACCTTGGTCTCACGCCCGATGGGCAGTCCGTCCCCGCACCCTCGGCGCTGTCCAGGAGGCCCCAGCTCAGCAATTCGACCTGCTGCGGTGGTGTCACTCGCCGCACACCTGCTCACACGAGACCAGATCAGGGCGGACCCGTCTGGCCCTCTGGGGCAGCCTCTGCTTGGTTGAGGAGTCGGGACGAGTTCATTCAGGCCGCCCCAGCCCGTGCGCTCAATCCATTCCGCTCGCCGCATCTCCAGGCCTAATCACCTCATCTGGGGAGGGCCGCGCGACCGGTCTGAGCATCCCCGATCCCTCGCCCCGATGGGTCGCCTGTCTCCGCGGTTACAGCGGTATGAGATTTGTCACGGCTCCATGATCCAAGCTGCCGCGCTATGCTGGCCCGCAGCGTCACTCACCTGGCTTCTCTGCTGCTCCTCTCTAGCGGCCTCGGCAGTCTGGCCTCCGGCCCCGCCTCCGCTCGATCCACAGCTTACAGCTGGGGGCCGCCGATCGCACAAACGGCTCTCTGGTGTCCAGGTGCCATGTTTATGGGGGGGGGCACCCGGGACACGCTGGGGTAGAAGATAAAGGATTAATTTAAGGGCCGCTTACAGAGCTTCTCAGAAAGCGTCCGTGTAAGCCGCCATCTTGGCCACGCCCCCTTGGAAACTTCCATTTAAGGTTTATTGAAGGCAGTGATGGTTTTGCCTGTATAATGCACTGCTCTTGGTGTAAACCTGGAGTGGGAGGAAATATGATTTGTAAAAGAATTACAGATTTGGTGACCAAGAACTAAGGGCGGAATTCCTGATTTGTCAAATGACCAAATTATTTCATACTGGTAAATAGTTTACATCACTATGCCTTCTTACACATTCAGCTCAGAGTGTGTTTATATAAAACTCCCTTACTCAAGAATATGTACCAGTAATCACTCAAAAGATATATATTAATGCTCACTAAGTATGTATTTATTTATTTAGGTTCTTGGTGTAGGATATCAAGCCCCTCGCTCAGCACATGGTTGCATATCGTTTTTACATAATATGGCACAGAATTAGCAAAGAAGCAAACATCTGGGCCATAAAAATAGGAGATTAAGCCTTCTGAAAGATAGGTATCCTTGCATGCTTGGGGATGTGGTTCTAAAAATTCTGGACCCATGTAATTTACTTTGCCACAGCAGTACGATTTTAGTATCAAAAGACCGATAATGACTAGTACACTAAGCATGAGCATTTTCGCCCAATTCCAGCAGCGTTTTCACCTCGAAATCGCCATTTTCGTCCTGCACTCGTGGCTCCCATTTTATACACGGCAGCCTTTTTAAAAGTTGCCCTCACATAGGCTTATAATACAGTCGGATTTGATTCCAAGGACACGTACACCTTGATTGACTTTTCTCTGACCTGGGCAAGCTGGAACCATTGCCTCAGGCCAAACCTGTTTGGTCAGTCCCTCTCCCAGTGGCCGAATCAGATAGCATCAAGGCACACCATGCCATAAAACCCTTATTATCGCTCACACACCCTGCCTAATCTTGCTCACACTTGCACCTGCTCTTTTCTTCTTCTTACTTTACGAGGGGGAGGTGCCTGTTTTTATTTGGGGTCCACACTTATCTGATGTGAAATACTAGACCTTGCCGGGTAATTTATTATGGGTTGGATGACATGAAATATGAGGTTTCATCATGCCACTGTTTTTTTCTTTGTATTGAAGACATGTGAATGACCAACCAAAATGTCAAGAATGTTTGCCTGAAGCTTAAAAAACTGTATATAAGGAAACCTGATTTTGCATTGACACACAGTCTCCTGAGAACATACAAACCGTGCTGTTGTACTTCTAGGACGCTTGTTACTTGGTTGCAGCCAATAAATTCGATCTTTGACTTCACCTAGAAGACTCTGAGTTTCTGTGGTCTGAATCAGGAAAGTACCCGAGGTCTTTGGGTGTACCCTGGCACCGCTGGGTTACCGGGTCAGTACCGGTTCTGAAAAACCCAGTACCTCAGTTGGCGCCCAACGTGGGGCGATACCAGCGGTACCGGTCCAAGCCTGAGGTCCGTGGGGAGCTTCGTGTGAAAATTCTGGAGGAAGGCCGCCACTTCATCGACCCCTACATGTCGACGTGGTCAGAAAGTCTTTGCTGCGAGGTTCCCCGCTTCCCGACGGCTACGAAGGACTGCTGCCCTGGCTATCGCCCTGATTTGGACCCTTGATGTTTGGTAGAGCGAAACGATAAGACGAGTCTTCTGGTGACGTCATCAATATTTTCAGTTAAGTATAAGTGGAGCGTCTCCCAGTCCTTAGTTGGACACTTGGTTTGGTCCTTAGTTGGACATTTGGTTTGGTATCCCTTTGGGATCACTTTGATTTGGAACTTGCAAGTACCAAAGCCGAAGGACTCGTGTATTCACGAGACTATCGTAAACGATAATCCTTTGAAGTTTGAAGCTAGACTAGTGAGCGAAGATGCCTGGTCTTAGCAGACTTGGAAATTTGTTTTGTCTTGGTTGTAAAAGGGACTCCCGGTTGGAGGACTCATGTCCGGTTCCTCCGATTGGAACTCCAACTTATGAACTATATGTGAAGGACGGAGTAGGCCCCATCACATATAATGAAGTATGGATCCGTTACACCAGAAAAGATGGTGTTTTAAAATGGCCCCAAAATGGTAGCTTTGACACAGAAATCTTAGATAACCTCGAAGTTAGACTTTTTAAGAAGAAAGCCCGGCCGGCAATGTTTGATTCTTTCCGCTTATGGCGTAAGGAAGCCAAGCAAAAGGAAATTAAATTAGCTAAGAAAAATAAGAGAGAAAAAGGTATTTCGATTATGCAAGCTGCTATACAGTTTAAAGATAACGAGGTAGAACAGTTGAATGAGCAGTTGCATAGGCGACATAAAATGACAATAGATAAATGCTATCCAGTTTTGCCGCCTCTTCAGCAGGATGCAGCAAAAGACTCTGAAAAAGATCCCCTAATGTCGCATTTGCTAAGTGTAGGAAAGTACCATCTTGCCTGGCATGTTACCCCCATTTTTCACTGTATATATGTTGTTTTAGTTGTATGTGTCACTGGGACCCTGGTAACCCAGGGCCCCAGTGCTCATAAGTGTGCCTGAATGTGTTACCTGTGTAGTGACTAACTGTCTCACTGAGGCTCTGCTAATCAGAACCTCAGTGATTATGCTCTCTCATTTCTTTCCAAATTGTCACTAACAGGCTAGTGACCATTTTTACCAATTTACATTGGCTTACTGGAACACCCTTATAATTCCCTAGTATATGGTACTGAGGAACCCAGGGTATTGGGGTTCCAGGAGATCCCTATGGGCTGCAGCATTTCTTTTGCCACCCATAGGGAGCTCTGACAATTCTTACACAGGCCTGCCACTGCAGCCTGAGTGAAATAACGTCCACGTTATTTCACAGCCATTTTACACTGCACTTAAGTAACTTATAAGTCACCTATATGTCTAACCTTTACCTGGTAAAGGTTAGGTGCAAAGTTACTTAGTGTGAGGGCACCCTGGCATTAGCCAAGGTGCCCCCACATTGTTCAGAGCCAATTCCCTGAACTTTGTGAGTGCGGGGACACCATTACACGCGTGCACTACATATAGGTCACTACCTATATGTAGCTTCACAATGGTAACTCCGAATATGGCCATGTAACATGTCTATGATCATGGAATTGCCCCCTCTATGCCATCCTGGCATAGTTGGCACAATCCCATGATCCCAGTGGTCTGTAGCACAGACCCTGGTACTGCCAAACTGCCCTTCCTGGGGTTTCACTGCAGCTGCTGCTGCTGCCAACCCCTCAGACAGGCATCTGCCCTCCTGGGGTCCAGCCAGGCCTGGCCCAGGATGGCAGAACAAAGAACTTCCTCTGAGAGAGGGTGTGACACCCTCTCCCTTTGGAAAATGGTGTGAAGGCAGGGGAGGAGTAGCCTCCCCCAGCCTCTGGAAATGCTTTCTTGGGCACAGATGTGCCCAATTCTGCATAAGCCAGTCTACACCGGTTCAGGGACCCCCTAGCCCCTGCTCTGGCGCGAAACTGGACAAAGGAAAGGGGAGTGACCACTCCCCTGACCTGCACCTCCCCTGGGAGGTGTCCAGAGCTCCTCCAGTGTGCTCCAGACTTCTGCCATCTTGGAAACAGAGGTGCTGCTGGCACACTGGACTGCTCTGAGTGGCCAGTGCCACCAGGTGACGTCAGAGACTCCTGCTGATAGGCTCCTTCAGGTGTTAGTAGCCTATCCTCTCTCCTAGGTAGCCAAACCGTCTTTTCTGGCTATTTAGGGTCTCTGTCTCTGGGGAAACTTTAGATAACGAATGCATGAGCTCAGCCGAGTTCCTCTGCATCTCTCTCTTCACCTTCTGATAAGGAATCGACCGCTGACCGCGCTGGAAGCCTGCAAACCTGCAACATAGTAGCAAAGACGACTACTGCAACTCTGTAACGCTGATCCTGCCGCCTTCTCGACTGTTTTCCTGCTTGTGCATGCTGTGGGGGTAGTCTGCCTCCTCTCTGCACCAGAAGCTCCGAAGAAATCTCCCGTGGGTCGACGGAATCTTCCCCCTGCAACCGCAGGCACCAAAAAGCTGCATTACCGGTCCCTTGGGTCTCCTCTCAGCACGACGAGCGAGGTCCCTCGAATCCAGCGACTCTGTCCAAGTGACCCCCACAGTCCAGTGACTCTTCAGTCCAAGTTTGGTGGAGGTAAGTCCTTGCCTCACCTCGCTGGGCTGCATTGCTGGGAACCGCGACTTTGCAGCTACTCCGGCCCCTGTGCACTTCCGGCGGAAATCCTTTGTGCACAGCCAAGCCTGGGTCCACGGCACTCTAACCTGCATTGCACAACTTTCTAAGTTGGTCTCCGGCGACGAGGGACCCCTTTGTGCAACTTCGGCGAGCACCGTTTCACGCATCCTTGTAGTGCCTGTTTCTGGCACTTCTCCGGGTGCTACCTGCTTCAGTGAGGGCACTTTGTCTTGCTTGACGTCCCCTCTCCCTTTGGGTCCAATTTGCGACCTCCTGGTCCCTCCTGGGCCCCAGCAGCGTCCAAAAACGCCAAACGCACGATTTGCAGCTAGCAAGGCTTGTTGGCGTTCTTTCGGTGGGAAAACACTTTTGCACAACTCTTCAAGGCGAGAGGGATCCGTCCACCAAAGGGGAAGTCTCTAGCCCTTTTTGTTCCTGCAGAAACCTCAGCTTCTTCTGTCCAGTAGAAGCTTCTTTGCACCCGCAGCTGGCATTTTCCTGGGCATCTGCCCATCTCCGACTTGCTTGTGACTTTTGGACTTGGTCCCCTTGTTCCACAGGTACCCTAGATTGGAAATCCACAGTTGTTGCATTGCTGGTTTGTGTCTTTCCTGCATTATTCCTCTAACACGACTTCTTTGTCCTTAGGGGAACTTTAGTGCACTTTGCACTCACTTTTCAGGGTCTTGGGAGGGTTATTTTTCTAACTCTCACTATTTTCTAATAGTCCCAGCGACCCTCTACAAGGTCACATAGGTTTGGGGTCCATTCGTGGTTCGCATTCCACTTTTGGAGTGTATGGTTTGTGTTGCCCCTATCCCTATGTTTCCCCATTGCATCCTATTGTAACTATACATTGTTTGCACTGTTTTCTAAGACTATACTGCATATTTTTGCTATTGTGTATATATATCTTGTGTATATTTCCTATCCTCTCACTGAGGGTACACTCTAAGATACTTTGGCATATTGTCATAAAAATAAAGTACCTTTATTTTTAGTATAACTGTGTATTGTGTTTTCCTATGATATTGTGCATATGACACTAAGTGGTACTGTAGTAGCTTCACACGTCTCCTAGTTCAGCCTAAGTTGCTCTGCTAAGCTACCATTATCTATCAGCCTAAGCTGCTAGACACCCTATACACTAATAAGGAATAACTGGGCCTGGTGCAAGGTGCAAGTACCCCTTGGTACTCACTACAAGCCAGTCCAGCCTCCTACATTGGTTGTGCAGTGGTGGGATACCACTCTTGTCATTGTACTTTTCATAAGAGAAAAATATACAAAACAAGGTCAGTGTATATACACATAGCCAAAAAGTTTTGCATTTCCTCTTTTCACTCTTTTCTAAGTGCTGAAAAGTACTCCTAAACTTTCAAAAAGTTCTTAAAAGTTTAAAAAGTTTTTTTTCTGTCTTTCCAAAAAGTTCTGAAAACTTTTTTCTCTTTTTCTATCACTTTAACTCTCTCTAAAAAATGTCTGGCACAGGCCAAAGTGTTGATCTGTCCAAACTTGCATATGACAATCTTAGCTGGAAAAGAGCAAGGAGTCTCTGTATAGAGAGAGGTTTGAGTGTAGGGAAGAATCCTTCCTTGGAACTGTTACTTAACATGCTTAGAGAACAGGATAAGGCCATAGGTGCCCCATCTGTTGAAAAAGTACCTAATAGTTCTCAATCTGATTCAGGGACTCCCCCAGGAAAAGATTCAGGAAAGAAACTTCCTAGCCTGCCCATTACTAGACAATCTAGCATAGATGGTAATGATGATGAGCCACACCATATAAATAGTGTTGTCTCACATCATAGCAAAAGCATTTATTCTCACCATACTGGTAGTAATGTTTCTGTAAACCAAGCTGTTAGGGTGGCTTCTGTAAGGGACAGGTCTCCTTCTGTTCATTCCCATCATAGCTCTGTTTCTAGAAATGTCCCTCCCACCAACCCTGATGACAGAATGTTAGAGAGGGAACTCAATAAGTTGAGGGTGGAACAAACCAGACTGAAGCTTAAAAAGCAACAGCTGGATTTGGATAGACAGTCTTTTGAATTAGAGAAGGAAAGACAGAAGTTGGGTTTAGATACCCATGGTGGCAGCAGCAGTATTCCCCATAGTCATCCTGCAAAAGAGCACGATTCCAGGAATCTGCACAAGATAGTTCCCCCTTATAAGGAGGGGGATGACATTAACAAGTGGTTTGCTGCACTTGAGAGGGCCTGTGTTGTACAGGATGTCCCTCAAAGGCAGTGGGCTGCTATCCTATGGCTATCATTTAGTGGAAAAGGTAGGGATAGGCTCCTTACTGTGAAAGAAAATGATGCTAATAATTTCCAAGTTCTTAAGAATGCACTCCTGGATGGTTATGGCTTAACCACTGAACAGTACAGGATAAAGTTCAGAGAGACCAAAAAGGAGTCTTCTCAAGACTGGGTTGATTTTATTGACCATTCAGTGAAGGCCTTGGAGGGGTGGTTACATGGCAGTAAAGTTACTGATTATGACAGCCTGTATAACTTGATCCTGAGAGAGCATATTCTTAATAATTGTGTGTCTGATTTGTTGCACCAGTACTTGGTGGACTCTGATCTGACCTCTCCCCAAGAATTGGGAAAGAAGGCAGACAAATGGGTCAGAACAAGAGTGAACAGAAAAGTTCATACAGGGGGTGACAAAGATGGCAACAAAAAGAAGGATGGTAAGTCTTCTGACAAGGGTGGGGACAAATCTAAAAATGAGTCTTCATCAGGCCCACAAAAACACTCTGGTGGGGGTGGTGGGTCCAAATCCTCCTTTAATCAGAACAAGGAAAAGAAACCATGGTGCTATTTATGTAAAATAAAAGGCCATTGGACAACAGATCCCAGTTGTCCAAAGAAAGGCACCACAGCTCCTACCACTACAACCCCTACTGCTACACCTAGTGTCCCTACTAATAGCAGTGGTGGTGGGAGCAAACCTACTAACAGCCAATCCAAGGGAGTAGCTGGGCTCACTTTTGGTAATTTAGTTGGGGTTGGTCTGATTAGGGAGACCACAGAGGCTACTTTAGTCTCTGAAGGGGCTATTGATTTAGCCACTTTGGTTGCTTGCCCCCTTAACTTGGAGAAGTACAAGCAACTAACCCTAATAAATGGTGTTGAGGTCCAGGCCTACAGGGACACAGGTGCCAGTGTCACAATGGTGATTGAGAAACTGGTGCACCCTGAACAACACATACTTGGACACCAGTACCAAGTAACCGATGCTCACAACATAACACAAAGCCACCCCATGGCTGTTGTAAATCTCAACTGGGGGGGGGGTAACTGGTCCAAAGAAAGTTGTGGTAGCTTCAGATGTACCTGTAGACTGTCTATTAGGGAATGATTTGGAGACATCAGCTTGGTCAGATGTGGAGTTGGAGGCCCATGCAGCAATGCTGGGCATCCCAGGGCATATTTTTGCTTTGACAAGGGCTCAGCCCAAAAAGCAAAAAGGACAGGGAAGCTTGGATCCTGGAACAATGGACCAAGTGCTCCCTAAAGCTAGGGCTAGTAGAAGCAAACCACTTCCTACTATCCCTCCCTCTACAGTGGATTCTAATTCTGAGGAAGAAGAATTCCCTCCCTGTGCAGAACCTACACCAGAGGAGCTGGAAGCAGACACTGCTGAGCTTTTGGGTGAAGGGGGGCCTGCCAGAGAGGAGCTGAGTGTGGCACAGCAAACCTGTCCCACATTAGAGGGTCTCAGACAGCAAGCTGTCAAACAGGCTAATGGGGATGTCAGTGACTCTCACAGAGTTTACTGGGAGGACAACCTCTTGTACACTGAGCATAGGGATCCTAAACCTGGAGCTGCCAGGAGATTAGTGATTCCTCAGGAGTACAGAAAGTTCCTCCTAACACTGGCACATGACATTCCCTTAGCTGGGCATCTAGGACAAATGAAAACTTGGGACAGGCTTGTTCCCCTGTTTCATTGGCCTAGGATGTCTGAGGACATAAATGAATTTTGTAAGTCCTGTGAAACCTGTCAAGCCAGTGGCAAGACAGGTGGCACCCCAAAGGCACCCCTTATCCCACTGCCTGTGGTTGGGGTTCCCTTTGAAAGGGTAGGGGTTGACATAGTTGTCCCCCTTGACCCTCCTACTGCTTCAGGCAATAGGTTTATCTTGGTGGTAGTGGACCATGCCACAAGATATCCTGAAGCTATTCCTTTAAGGACCACTACAGCACCTGCAGTGGCAAAGGCCCTCCTGGGAATATTTTCCAGGGTGGGCTTCCCAAAGGAAGTAGTATCAGACAGAGGAAGCAATTTCATGTCTGCATACTTAAAGGCCATGTGGAAGGAGTGTGGTGTAACGTACAAGTTCACAACACCCTATCATCCACAAACAAATGGACTGGTGGAGAGATTTAATAAAACTCTCAAAGGCATGATTATGGGTCTCCCTGAAAAACTCCGCAGGAGATGGGATATCCTTCTACCATGCCTCCTTTTTGCCTACAGGGAGGTACCCCAGAAAGGAGTGGGCTTCAGCCCCTTTGAACTTCTTTTTGGACACCCTGTTAGGGGTCCACTCACACTTGTAAAGGAGGGTTGGGAACAACCTTTAAAAGCTCCTAAGCAGGATATTGTGGACTATGTACTTGGCCTCAGATCAAGGATGGCTGAGTACATGAAAAAGGCCAGTAAAAACCTTCAGGCCAGCCAAGAGCTCCAGAAGCAATGGCATGATCAGAAGGCTGTTTTGGTTCAGTACCAACCAGGGCAGAAAGTGTGGGTCTTGGAGCCTGTGGCCCCAAGAGCACTCCAAGATAAATGGAGTGGACCCCACACAATTGTTGAAAAGAAGGGTGAAGTCACCTACTTGGTTGACTTAGGCACTGCCAGGAGTCCCCTTAGGGTGCTCCATGTCAACCGCCTGAAACCCTACTAGGACAGGGCTGATCTCACCCTGCTCATGGCAACTGATGAGGGACAGGAAGAAGACAGTGATCCTCTACCTGATCTCTTCTCTTCCACAGAACAAGATGCTCTTGTGGAAGGTGTAGTTTTGGCTGATTGTCTTACTGCTGAGCAGAAAGATAATTGCATAAATCTCCTAGATCAATTTTCAGAACTCTTCTCTACTGTGCCAGGCACCACTTCTTGGTGTGAGCACACTATAGATACTGGAGTCAGTTTACCTGTCAAAAGTAAGATCTATAGGCAGCCTGACCATGTCAGGGACTGCATAAAGCAAGAAGTTCAGAAAATGTTGGAACTAGGAGTGGTTGAGCACTCTGACAGTCCATGGGCTTCTCCTGTGGTACTGGTACCAAAACCCAATTCTAAAGATGGAAAGAAGGAAATGCGGTTTTGTGTAGACTATAGAGGTCTCAACTTGGTAACCAAAACTGATGCTCACCCTATACCCAGGGCAGATGTGCTTATAGATACACTGGCATCTGCCAAGTATCTAAGCACTTTTGATTTGACTGCAGGGTATTGGCAGATCAAATTGTCAGAAGATGCTAAACCTAAGACTGCATTTTCTACCATTGGAGGACATTACCAGTTTACTGTAATGCCTTTTGGTTTGAAAAATGCACCTGCCACTTTTCAGAGGTTGGTGAACACAGTCCTGCAAGGGCTGGAAGCTTTCAGTGCAGCATATTTGGACGATATAGCAGTCTTTAGCTCCAGCTGGGATGATCACCTGGTCCACCTATGGAAAGTTTTGGAGACCCTGCAAAAGGCAGGCCTCACTATCAAGGCTTCAAAGTGCCAGATAGGGCAGGGTAAGGTGGTTTATCTGGGACACCTTGTTGGTGGGGAACAGATTGCACCACTTCAGGGGAAAATCCAAACTATTACTGATTGGGTTCCCCCTACCACTCAGACTCAGGTGAGAGCCTTCCTAGGCCTCACTGGGTATTACAGGAGGTTCATTAAGAACTATGGCTCCATTGCAGCCCCTCTTAATGACCTCACATCCAAGAAAATGCCTAAAAAGGTATTATGGACAGCAAGCTGTCAGAAAGCTTTTGAGGAGCTGAAGCAGGCCATGTGCTCTGCACCTGTCCTGAAAAGCCCTTGTTACTCTAAAAAATTCTATGTCCAAACTGATGCATCTGAATTAGGAGTAGGGGCAGTCCTATCACAACTTAATTCTGAGGGCCAGGATCAACCTGTTGCTTTTATTAGTAGGAGGTTGACCCCTAGAGAAAAGCGTTGGTCTGCCATTGAGAGGGAGGCCTTTGCTGTGGTCTGGGCTCTGAAGAAGTTGAGGCCATACCTGTTTGGCACTCACTTCATTGTTCAGACAGACCACAAACCTCTACTTTGGCTAAAACAAATGAAAGGTGAAAATCCTAAATTGTTGAGGTGGTCCATATCCCTACAGGGAATGGACTATACAGTGGAACATAGACCTGGGAGTAGCCACTCCAATGCAGATGGACTCTCCAGATATTTCCACTTAGACAATGAAGACTCATCAGGTCATGGCTAGTCTTATTGTCCTTCGTTTGGGGGGGGTTGTGTAGGAAAGTACCATCTTGCCTGGCATGTTACCCCCATTTTTCACTGTATATATGTTGTTTTAGTTGTATGTGTCACTGGGACCCTGGTAACCCAGGGCCCCAGTGCTCATAAGTGTGCCTGAATGTGTTACCTGTGTAGTGACTAACTGTCTCACTGAGGCTCTGCTAATCAGAACCTCAGTGGTTATGCTCTCTCATTTCTTTCAAAATTGTCACTAACAGGCTAGTGACCATTTTTACCAATTTACATTGGCTTACTGGAACACCCTTATAATTCCCTAGTATATGGTACTGAGGTACCCAGGGTATTGGGGTTCCAGGAGATCCCTATGGGCTGCAGCATTTCTTTTGCCACCCATAGGGAGCTCTGACAATTCTTACACAGGCCTGCCACTGCAGCCTGAGTGAAATAACGTCCACGTTATTTCACAGCCATTTTACACTGCACTTAAGTAACTTATAAGTCACCTATATGTCTAACCTTTACCTGGTAAAGGTTAGGTGCAAAGTTACTAAGTGTGAGGGCACCCTGGCATTAGCCAAGGTGCCCCCACATTGTTCAGAGCCAATTCCCTGAACTTTGTGAGTGCGGGGACACCATTACACGCGTGCACTACATATAGGTCACTACCTATATGTAGCTTCACAATGGTAACTCCGAATATGGCCATGTAAAATGTCTATGATCATGGAATTGCCCCCTCTATGCCATCCTGGCATAGTTGGCACAATCCCATGATCCCAGTGGTCTGTAGCACAGACCCTGGTACTGCCAAACTGCCCTTCCTGGGGTTTCACTGCAGCTGCTGCTGCTGCCAACCCCTCAGATAGGCATCTGCCCTCCTGGGGTCCAGCCAGGCCTGGCCCAGGATGGCAGAACAAAGAACTTCCTCTGAGAGAGGGTGTGACACCCTCTCCCTTTGGAAAATGGTGTGAAGGCAGGGGAGGAGTAGCCTCCCCAGCCTCTGGAAATGCTTTCTTGGGCACAGATGTGCCCAATTCTGCATAAGCCAGTCTACACCGGTTCAGGGACCCCTTAGCCCCTGCTCTGGAGCGAAACTGGACAAAGGAAAGGGGAGTGACCACTCCCCTGACCTGCACCTCCCCTGGGAGGTGTCCAGAGCTCCTCCAGTGTGCTCCAGACCTCTGCCATTTTGGAAACAGAGGTGCTGCTGGCACACTGGACTGCTCTGAGTGGCCAGTGCCACCAGGTGACGTCAGAGACTCCTGCTGATAGGCTCCTTCAGGTGTTAGTAGCCTATCCTCTCTCCTAGGTAGCCAAACCCTCTTTTCTGGCTATTTAGGGTCTCTGTCTCTGGGGAAACTTTAGATAACGAATGCATGAGCTCCGCCGAGTTCCTCTGCATCTCTCTCTTCACCTTCTGATAAGGAATCGACCGCTGACCGCGCTGGAAGCCTGCAAACCTTCAACATAGTAGCAAAGACGACTACTGCAACTCTGTAACGCTGATCCTGCCGCCTTCTCTACTGTTTTCCTGCTTGTGCATGCTGTGGGGGTAGTCTGCCTCCTCTCTGCACCAGAAGCTCCGAAGAAATCTCCCGTGGGTCGACGGAATCTTCCCCCTGCAACCGCAGGCACCAAAAAGCTGCATTACCGGTTCCTTGGGTCTCCTCTCAGCACTACGAGCGAGGTCCCTCGAATCCAGCGACTCTGTCCAAGTGACCCCCACAGTCCAGTGACTCTTCAGTCCAAGTTTGGTGGAGGTAAGTCCTTGCCTCACCTCGCTGGGCTGCATTGCTGGGAACCGCGACTTTGCAGCTACTCCGGCCCCTGTGCACTTCCGGCGGAAATCCTTTGTGCACAGCCCAGCCTGGGTCCACGGCACTCTAACCTGCATTGCACGACTTTCTAAGTTGGTCTCCGGCGACGTGGGACCCCTTTGTGCAACTTCGGCGAGCACCATTTCACGCATCCTTGTAGTGCCTGTTTCTGGCACTTCTCCGGGTGCTACCTGCTTCAGTGAGGGCACTTTGTCTTGCTTGACGCCCCCTCTCCCTTCAGGTCCAATTTGCGACCTCCTGGTCCCTCCTGGGCCCCAGCAGCGTCCAAAAACTCCAAACGCACAATTTGCAGCTAGCAAGGCTTGTTGACGTTCTTTCGGCGGGAAAACACTTCTGCACGACTCTCCTAGGCGAGAGGGATTAGTCCACTAAAGGGGAAGTCTCTAGCCATTTTCGTTCCTGCAGAAACCTCAGCTTCTTCTGTCCAGTAGAAGCTTCTTTGCACCCACAGCTGGCATTTTCCTGGGCATCTGCCCATCTCCGACTTGCTTGTGACTTTTGGACTTGGTCCCCTTGTTCCACAGGTACCCTAGATTGGAAATCCACAGTTGTTGCATTGCTGGTTTGTGTCTTTCCTGCATTATTCCTCTAACACGACTTCTTTGTCCTTAGGGGAACTTTAGTGCACTTTGCACTCACTTTTCAGGGTCTTGGGGAGGGTTATTTTTCTAACTCTCACTATTTTCTAATAGTCCCAGCGACCCTCTTAAAGGTCACATAGGTTTGGGGTCCATTCGTGGTTCGCATTCCACTTTTGGAGTATATGGTTTGTGTTGCCCCTATCCCTATGTTTCCCCATTGCATCCTATTGTAACTATACATTGTTTGCACTGTTTTCTAAGACTATACTGCATATTTTTGCTATTGTGTATATATATCTTGTGTATATTTCCTATCCTCTCACTGAGGGTACACTCTAAGATACTTTGGCATATTGTCATAAAAATAAAGTACCTTTATTTTTAGTATAACTGTGTATTGTGTTTTCTTATGATATTGTGCATATGACACTAAGTGGTACTGTAGTAGCTTCACACGTCTCCTAGTTCAGCCTAAGCTGCTCTGCTAAGCTACCATTATCTATCAGCCTAAGCTGCTAGACACCCTATACACTAATAAGGGATAACTGGGCCTGGTGCAAGGTGCAAGTACCCCTTGGTACTCACTACAAGCCAGTCCAGCCTCCTACACTAAGTTCGCCACCACCCTATGCGCCGAATGCAACGGCACCTCCGCAACCTCTAGTTGCACAAGCGGTGGTTGCATTGCCTCCTGCTCCTCCCCAGCACCCACCAGCTATTCCTCAGTTGGTTCCTATTTCTCCGGTGCAGCCTCCTCAAGGGCCACCGGCTTTGACATCTGCTCTGCCTTTACTTCCTACAACTTTGACTACTATAGCGACTACCACTCCTGGTATTGTTTCTGATACTGCTTCTGTCTCTGCCTTGTCTCATTCTGTTTTTCCTCCTGTTCATTTGTCAACCTCTCCCTCTGTCCGTCAGAGAATGACAAACACTGTGACTAGTCTTTTATCCCCTCTCTTTGGGTCATTAGCTACGACCCCAGTTACAGAGCGTAAACAATTGCGTAGCCAATTGCCTGATGGTATGGAGAAAGAGACACTGAATTATTTGGCGCATAAATGGGTTACTGAACCAGCGAGATATGAACTAGAGTCTGTTATGGATGTCTTCCATCAGTGGGAAGAACCGAAACAGAGATACGTTTTTGAAAAAATGTGTACTTTTCTTTCTGAGGATTTAGAGGAAAATGGTTTGGAGCCCAATCCGCCTAAGTTGTGTCTTGTACGGTTCGATTTTTCGACAGGTTTGATTGTGGGTTCAGATGTCGAGAAAGCAGTTGCGATGTTATTGTCATTTAGGACTGAAGGCGTTTCCAGGTTATTATTTAAATATGATTCTTCTGCTAAAAAGAAAGCGAAACAGTACCCCATGAGAGAAGTTCCCCCACAGTGGAGGGAAGGGGATCCAAATGCTAATCCACCTGTCCTGCCTCATTTCCAGCGTGTATGGGTACACGTTCCATGGAAGCGAGCTGAAGTTTTAGCCCTTAAGCAGACATTGCCTGATCCCCGTAAGAATCCTACAGGGTACTACAAGGAATTGTCACAGACTGCGGGATCTTGCATTATGAATTTAGCTGACATAGACATGTTGTTTTGGGAATGTTGTTCCACAGCCTTTATGGGGAAAGATTCGCCATACAGACCATGCTCAAGAGTTAGGTGACACATGGGCTAATATTGCTGCTGCAGATGCCCGACAAATTGGTGGTGCTAAACCTGAGCCTTTAGTGACAGAGCTTCCTGGTAGGATTATTGATTACATGAAAACCATAATGCCCAATTATCAGAATAACTATCAGCCCCAACCGTTTCAGAGAAACTCGCAAAGAACCGAGTATGCTCAACCACGTATCCCAGTAGGTCCCAATCAGTGTTCATATTGCAAGGAAGAGGGTAATTTCAAGTATAGTTGCCCTGCTTTGCTACAGCGCGCAAATGGTACTTCTGGTTTAAGAGGTCGAGGTGTTCCACAAGCACCTAGAGGAAGAGGACGTGGATGTGTTCCCCAGAGCGCGCGCCCATTCCTCCCTCAAAACTCAATGAACAGATTTGATCAACAGGTTAATGCATCTTGTAGGACGACTCAGTACTATACTGATGATTACTATACAGAGGATGAGCATTTGGACAGTAGTGATTGCTAGGACAGCCATAGACAAAGAGAGGGAGTTGTTTCAGTTCCAGTAGATCAGAGTGGGCCTTATGTTAAGGTGATTGCATCAGGTGTGTCAGAACCTTTTCTGTTGGATACTGGTGCTACCAAGAGTTCTATTATGCACTCAAAACTCCCTGGCGCACCTTTGTCTGGCGAAACAAATGTATCAGTAGGGTTTTCCGGCGGCCCAGTTAGAAATCCGATTTCTAACCCTATATCTCTTTCTGTTGGACCTTGTAAATTTGAAACACCCCTTATTTTGACGACAGGTTGTGGCGAGAACTTGTTAGGATTAGATTTGTTAAAGAGATTGTATGCAACATTGTATTGCTCTCCTTCTGGAGTGCAACTCACATTGGGTAAGAAAGTGGTTTCACCAATGTATTTGTCAAAGGACAGATTTCCACCAGAATTTTCGTCTCTTCCTAATACTCTTTGGGCTACTGGACCTAATGATGTAGGTCTTTTGGAAATTCAGCCATATGTGATAACATTAAAAGCCAATGTTAAAATGCCACGTATTCCCCAATACAAGATCTCTAGTGAGGGGGAAAAAGCGTTGTTGGCAATTATTCGTGATCTGATTGAGAAAGATGTAATTGAAGAGACAAGAGGCAACGTTTGTAATAGTCCTGTTTTGCCTGTCTTGAAGCATACTGACCCTACTCAGCCACCTGTTTATAGGTTTGTAATTGATCTTAGAGAGGTGAACAAAATAGTTGTGCCACAGTTTCCAGTCGTCCCCGATATCACTGCATTGTTGACAATGATTCCAGCTTCAGCCACTTGGTTCTCAGTAATAGACCTGAAAAATGCTTTCTTCAGCATCCCTATTGCAGAAGAGAGCAGGGACATTTTTGGCTTCAATTTGGGAGGACGAAGCTTCAGATTTAAGAGAGCTCCTCAAGGCTATGGTGAAAGTCCATCTATCTATAGTCAGGCTTTGAAAGCACAACTTGACACTCTTATGTTACCTGATGGTGCCACTCTCATTCAATATGTCGATGATTTGCTAGTTGCCGCAGATACTAAGGAGATCTGCAAAGAAGCAACATTGTCATTATTGCGTCATTTGTCTGATTTACACCACAAAGTGTCCCTTTCAAAGTTACAGTATTGTCAAAAAGAAGTGACCTATTTAGGTCATCTCTTTTCGAAGGAGGGAAGGCAACTGACCCCAGAGAGAGTCAGGGCTGTTGCAGCAATAAGTGTGCCAAAAACACAAAGAGAAGTGCGTGCTTTCTTGGGTATTACATCATATTGCAGACAATGGATACCTAATTTTTCGTTAATAGCCAAACCCTTGGTGGCATTAACTTGTAAAGATATACCAAATCCCGTCCCATGGTCTGAAGATTGTCAGAAAAGTTTTGTCGAATTACGTGATGCATTATGTTCAGCTCCTGTGTTGGGTACCCCCAACTACAGCAAGCCTTTTACATTGTATGTCCATGAGAAAGAAGGTTGTGCGTTAGCAGTTTTGACACAACAGTTTGGAGACAGGGAGCGTCCATGCGCCTATTTCTCTTCAACCTTAGACCCAGTAGCTAAGGCACTACCGAGCTGCTTAAGAGCGGCAGCGGCAGCTGCTGTTTCTATCCGACAGTCTGCTGGTTTAGTGATGAATAACACACTAATCGTAATGGTTCCACATGCAGTGGACACGTTGTTAAACAGAACCAAGACACAGCATTTAACTAGTGCTCGATTGTCAGGTTACGAGTTGACATTGTTAGCAAGCCATGTACATATAAAAAGATGCACTACACTTAACCCAGCTACGTTATTGCCAATTGTGACGGAGTTAGATACTTCTGAACAACATGATTGTCTCCATAGAACAGAAGAAGAAACGAAAGGGAGAATAGACCTTCTGGACACTCCCATTGCAAAGAGTGATGGTACTTTGTGGGTGGATGGTTCGTGCTTTAAGCTCCCGAATGGTGACACGACTGCGGCGTATGCTGTGACAACTTTGGGTACGATTGTTGAAGCTGCACGTATCCCACATAATTCAGCCCAAGCAGCTGAGTTAATAGCCCTAACAAGAGCATGTACAGTATCAAAAGGAATGAAAGTGACTATCTATACCGATAGCCAATATGCGTTTGGTGTGGCCGATAGTTTTGGGCGTTTGTGGAAGGAACGTGGGTTCCTGACCTCGCATGGAACTAAAATACAGCATGGTCAGTTGGTAAACGAGCTTCTTGATTCACTTACTTTACCGTTGCAAGTTGCGATTGTGAAGTGTAGCGCACATAAAAAGGTGACTGATGATGTTGGTCGTGAGAATGCATTTGCTGACGAGGTCGCAAAAGAAACGGCAAGGAATGTGATGAGCCGAATGTATGTCGCGGGCCCTGCAAGATGGATTGGTGATGTTGGAATGTGTGAAGACAAGATAGAAAGCGTGAAATCGATTCAAGCTGAAGCCACAGAGAGAGAATTGAGTGTGTGGAGAGAAAGTACGGGTAAATTGGATGTGAATGGTTGTTGGGTCGAGTTGTCAGAACATCAGAGATGGTTGCTACCCGATGCGTATGTGCTTGCAGTAGTTACAATGGCTCATGGAATGGCTCACATCAGTGTGAAAGGGATTTGTAAGTTGTTGGCCCCAGTATGGCAAAATGCAGGAATTCCCAAGTGCGCAGAAAATGTGGTTAGAAATTGCATGGTATGCCTGAAACACAACCCTGGTAGAGGAACCCCAACTCCAGCTGGTCATTTTGCACCTCCTATGTATCCGTTTGAGGTTTTGCAGCTAGATTTCATCCACATGGAGAGGTGCAACAACTTAAAATACGTACTCGTTGTTGTTTGTGCCTTTTCAAGATGGGTGGAAGCCTATCCCCTAAAAGACAATACTGCGCTATCCACAGCCAAAGCCCTTGTGAAAGAGTTCTTCCCTAGATTCGGAATGCCGAGAATGATCTGGAGTGACAATGGAAGTGAATTTGTGGGTCAAGTAATGAAGAAAGTATGCGAAGGGCTAGGCATAAACCAAAAGTTTCATGCTGCAAATCACCCCCAATCAGCTGGATTAGTGGAGTGCTATAACGGCACTCTAAAGCTAAAATTGGCCAAGATACAAGCGAGCTCTGGTCTCAAATGGCCTGACGCTCTACCCTTAGCACTCCTATCAACCAGAATGACTGTGCATTCACGAGTGAAACTTAGCCCTTATGAAATAATCTTTGGCCGCCCGGCCAATATATGGGGAGTGCCTAGGCCCAAGAAGTTCAGCGAGATAGAGCATCCTGTCTTGATTGACTATCTGTATGAATTGACAGCTAAATTGCGTGTCTTACATCAACAGGTCCACGACACCCTGCCTCCGGTCTCTGAATCTCCAGGTCATCCCATTGAGCCTGGATCCTGTGTTTTAATAAAGAACTTTTAGCGAACCAAAAACGAGCAGCCCAGGTGGACCGGACCGCACCTCGTTCTTCTCTCCACAAGATCAGCTGTTCGAGTAGAAGGGAAGAAACACTGGATCCATGGGACCCATTGCAAAAGGGTACCCCTACCTCTGCCATATGACCGGTGGGTTCAGGAAGGTGTCGCCGACTCAGAGACTGAAACCGTGCCACTTTTTCTGCCTTCAGCGATTCACGAATAAAAGGAACACTCACTGAGAAAGAAAGTGATGACATTTTACAATCAGCAGTATCACCGTCAGTTCGATTGGACACTACAGAACCTGAACTCCTTTTTCAGGACCACACGATACCTGGGACTAACCGTTATAATCTACGACCAAGAATAAAGGACAAATAAAATAGTTTACTTTTCTTCTCTTTAGCAAAGTTCTCCAATATGGAAAATTATTTTTGAATGACTTTTTGCTTTTTGTATTTTTTGAACCTCCATCCGGGTTCGGCTGTAGGATCGTGGCTGAAAAGACTTAGGGGGGTAGCCTGTGGACACAAGGTCTACAGGTCTGGTTTGTTCTAGGGCGGCCTGGAACATTCAGAACACTCCTAGGTGAAGTAAACCAACCGCCACGAGCGGCAACGGTTAGAGGATGGAATCTTTCCAAAATGAAGAACATGTTGAAAGACTGAGTTTCAAGAAGAGAATATGTGAAACGATAACCAGGAAACGGTTTTTGCTGCTGTGCATTTTTATATTATTTTGTATACTTATGTTTTTTGTAGGATATATTTTATTCTGTTTTAATGTGATATTGGCACCCACTACCTCGTCTACACCTCCTCCTTCCACTGTTTCCCCACATTCTTTTCAACTCCTCCCTAAACATGAATCTGCTAGGAGACTAGAGTTCATTAATAACTCCTTCATCCAGCTTTTGCACCAACACCAGCTAGTGATAAATACAACTAACTGTTGGGTGTGTGGCCTTATGCCTCACACAGCAGATAAAGGTATCCCTTATCTGATCCTGCCTTTCAGCCACAATGGTTCCGTGTGGGCATTCAGAACGATATTCATCTATGCACACTACCCCCTACGTTTTGCGGAAGACAACCCTAAGAAAAATGCTTTAGTTAAAGGTATCATAGACATGATGAAGGACAATATCCTCTACGAGACTATCCCCAGAGATGAGACAATGGCATATATAGGATGGAACATGACCGGATATGAAGCCACAATGAATGAGAAACAGCAAGCTAAGATATCTTCCCTGATTTGGGTTGTACCCCATCAGGGTCACCTGTGTCTGCAAGGTACTGGCAAGAATCCCAGAGCTCAGCTAGGGGAAAGCGTCTGCACTGAGACATATGTCTTCGCATCTCAGACCTCCCTTCCGCTCTTGGCAGCTAAGGGCACCTATTTCATCTGCCATGATAGAGCCTTTACATGGTTGCCCCCTGACTTTTCGGGCACATGCTTCGTTTCGTTCCTGTTGCCCCCTACCTACACAGCAGCGGCAGATTACCACAAGACAAGGATAGTTAGAGGCGTCTTCAGTAAAGAAGACACTGCAGGACAAGAATTTGGGGACTTCGTAAAGGGTTTTCTGCCGTTCTGGGGACAAATAAGTAACAGCAGGAGCATAAGGCAATTGATAAGAGTGGTTGAATCCACCGTGGCTGAAACCACTGGTGCCCTTGGTAACTTGACTGCTGAGCTCCAGTCGGATCGTCTTATGACCCTTCAGAACAGGGTCGCATTAGATGTCATACTTGCAGACCGGGGTGGAGTATGTACATTGATCCAGTCGAGTTGCTGTGTTTTTGTCCCAGATAACGCTCCAACAGTATACCAGGCCATCTCCAAACTGCATAGAATTTCCGAATCTATTCATTTAGATAAACCCAGTACCTCAGTGAGACCAGATTCAACAGCAGAGTACAAATTATGGATGGTGTTTCAAGTAGTACACACAGCAAACTGAACTGTTTCTTGGCTTATTTGCCGGCCTTGACACTAGTGAATAAAGGTACACTCCTTACTGATTTATTAGCCAAATAAAGTATGCTTAGCACAGGACGTATTCATTTCTGAAGCCATAGATTTTTTTGGATAATTGTGGATTTGCCACACTTGACACATAATCCATCATCTGCTGCATACTTTGGTCAAAAGTTACTAACAACTCTGCTGTAAGTGTTGCAGTGCAGTCACCGGCCCTTTGTAAAAGTTAACCCGTCACCTTTAAGTCACTGAATGCTATAGATAGGTATTAAACTGGTACTAGTGAGTAATAACCTTTGTCCATATAACGTATGAAAAAATGACAAGTTATTGAAGTATTACTACCACAAAATTTGCTGCATTGTGCAGCATAGCTTACATAAACCCTGCTGCATAATTCAAGTGGCCCCGAATATATGGAAGTATTTCTGACTTGTGACAATTGCTTTGACTCCTTAGATGACCGGATTTTAGCTCAGCTTCTCCCGTGACATTTTTTTTTACTTTCCCTCCTTAATGACACTGACATGAGCCAAGAGGGAAAATTCATTTAACATTCATGGAAAAGTACTCAGGAATAACAGGGTGCTTTGTTTGAAAAAAGACAAGGCTGGGCATGAGTGACCTTGGGTTTAGGCCAAAATGCATAAAACATCATCTCTATCATCCATTTCGAAGGGCACCCAGAAAATCAATAAAAATTGGAGTGGTTCACTTGCGGACCAGGGGTATAAAGCGCTGTATAAACCATGCAATCGGACCAATCAGGGAGCTAGTTGGTGCAATAGGATATACAATTAAACTGAACAACGCGTGCAGGTGGAAATGCTGTATGCCTGGCTAAAACTCTCTCTCATCCACCCTATCCATCCGTGATGATTTTCAGTTTTGTAAAGAGGCTACGTCCCTATCTAGATCTAAGCTAAAGAATTCAATATTTCCCTAAACTGGCGGTATGTTACAAATCAAGAGAAATGCTAAGCATTACGTGTATCGCAGTCGATAGCTGAAGCTGTAATGTGCTATTTGTAAACAGCGAGATCACCTTGTTTTTTTAAAGGCTATTCAAATAGTGGGTAGCAGAAGATAGCCACATAAGAACCTTTTCAGAACGCCTCGGCTATTCAGGCAAATAAGAAGAGGTAAAAGGTTTTTCTAGACTCTCATCTTCTGCAAAATAGGCAATCGTTTAATACAGAAAGGTTTTTCAGGGCAGCAGAGTGCACCCAGCAACCAACTACAGGATCACAAGCCACAACGAACAAAGCAGGCGGTGTTCCAGTTCTGTTTTGTTGGAAGCATTATGGCCTCCCCTCTCTAACTCCTCACCCACCGAGCAATTCTCTAATAGTCCAACTGATTTCAGATTCTATGCCAAATGAGGCATGGAATATAAATAAAACAAGCCGGACCAGAATGAGAACAAATGGGGATGCAAGCGCGTGCACGCTCAACACCAGTTCAGTGCTCAGTGGAGCAGTGGATGCTTCAGTGAATCGAGTCACACATGGGAATGGCATACAAGCTAGACCAGAATGGGAACACAAGCTGCTGCTCCCGGGGAACAGCCACATATTACATAAAGAGCGGAAGTCACACAAAAGCACAGCACAAGTACTGTGCAGCCAAAAAATAAAAAAAGTTCCCTAAAAGCGGATGTGAACAATACTTGGGTCTAGGGAAACAAACACATGAAAACACATTGGTAAATGCAGGAAATAGTATGCTACAGAAAATAGAAACAGAGGAAAGGTAAGTGGCAAGCAGAGGAACCAAAGAAAAGCAGGGGTGGCATGTAAGCACCTTTTAAGATTTATATTGAATACAATAGATTTCACAAACAAAGCAAAAGCGCTGTGAAACCTAAAATTGAAAGTGTGTGAACACCTTGAATGATCTCCAGCATCGGGATCCTGGCTAAGAAATAGCTGTCGGAACCAGAATTTGCTTGAATCCTCCTCTAGCCCTATAGCTGAAAACTGGAACTGCCAGTCCCCTGTTACTGGTGAGGGTTGCGATTTCTCAACACTTTTTTTGTGTAATAGTGAAAGATGTGGTGGTGTGGGAGGTGTTGGTGATGAATGGATGTGGCAGGGTTTTTCTAAAGCAAACAAGTTCTTGTTTGCTGAAGGCTGGCCATACGTAATTTAAGACAGGTAGCTGCATGCCAGTGGCGAGTCAGCCACATACCATGTACATGCATGCTTTCCTGTTGGTCTAGGATGTAGCCAATGCGCTAGAATTTCTTAATGCCTGAACCATGCAACCTGAATAATTACAGCTGTGCCAAAATAGGTAGGATGGTTGGGCTGTAGAAACATGCTTGTGTTGTCCGAGCTACAGTCCTGTTCCATCTAGTAAATGACACACTATGCAAAATCGTTGCTCCATGAAGTATTTTTTCAAACCACAGATTCAAAGAATTCAAGTGCTACTGGAGTGAGTACATCCTTCTGCCACTGAATGTAAAAATAATGTGGCAAGTTGAACAATTACTTCCAAGCCCAATCATGCTCTTCCTCACTTTTGAGATATGTGAGCTAAGGGATATTTACCAAGTATATGCACATTAGGAAATACGTTTGAAATTTGAAAAATTAGTTACTAGTGCAACAAATTAGGTAGCAATACATCAAAAAACATTTAATTTGTAGTAGAATCAGGACTAAGCTCCATCAAGGTAAAACCAGGTCCTTAAGTGGGCCAGGTCCCTCTTGGTTTCAGACCTGGTATCAATTAAAAAAATAAATAGAAACGGGTCCTTATCAGGCCCTATATCATTGTCCTGAACAGTACTGGTTAAAAAGGTGATTGATTTCTGAACAATAAATGTAAGAAACTTTAAGGTAACACACGGCAGTGATTTATTTACTTTTTACATTTCACGTTTTACTTAATCTTGCATTCTCTAATAGCAGGGCCACTGGAATTATGCAGCAAGGAGGACAACATTATGGAACAAGGGAGGACCAAATTATGTAGTTAGAAAACGCAAATTATGCTGCATAATGCAGTACATTTTGTGCTAGTATCAGTTCATTACTTTATCATTTTTACACATAATGACACTGTCTGGACAATGGTTTCATCTTGTTTGTATTAGTTTAACACCCAAATACGAGCAATATACAACTGAAAGGCGAACAGACAACCCTTACCAAGTGCCTTCCACTCCACAGCAAAAACTACTGCTCCATTTTAGTAACGTTTGATCTAATTGAGCTAGATTTTTTTTTTGTTAAAATCTGCAAATTATGCATCAGATGATAGATTGCGTGGCAAATGTGACAAATTCATAATAGTGCAAAAAATGCTGCTGCTGCAGATTTGCATAATTCCAGTGGCCCGGCCTAAAGGTATTATATGAGGTTATTGCCTGGATACTCATTTTGCTTTTTTTTTCATGTAGTTTATCGCTTTTGTATAGTGCATAATTTAAACTAAGTTGCCTCCAAGTGTTTACAAGGGGTCACAATTGAAAGGTCTGGAGTTGAGGCTGAATGCACTGTAGGTTTCTCACAGTGCCTGTCGGTGGGCCAAAAAATTAAAAAGATGTTCAGAATACTTGGTCATCCAATTCTTGGACTCTCAGCAGAGGACTGCAGGAAAGTACCATCTTGCCTGCCATGTTACCCCCATTTTTCACTGTATATATGTTGTTTTAGTTGTATGTGTCACTGGGACCCTGCCAGCCAGGGCCCCAGTGCTCATAAATGTGCCCTGTATGTGTTACTTGTGTTATGACTAACTGTCTCACTGAGGCTCTGCTATCCAGAACCTCAGTGGTTATGCTCTCTCATTTCTTTCCAAATTGTCCCTAACAGGCTAGTGACCAATTTCACCAATTTACATTGGCATACTGGAACACCCTTATAATTCCCTAGTATATGGTACTGAGGTACCCAGGGTATTGGGGTTCCAGGAGCTCCATATGGGCTGCAGCATTTCTTTTGCACCCATAGGGAGCTCTGACAATTCTTACACAGGCCTGCCACTGCAGCCTGAGTGAAATAACGTCCACATTATTTCACAGCCATTTACCACTGCACTTAAGTAACTTATAAGTCACCTATATGTCTAACCTTTACCTGGTAAAGGTTGGGTGCTAAGTTACTTAGTGTGTGGGCACCCTGGCACTAGCCAAGGTGCCCCCACATTGTTCAGGGCAAATTCCCCGGACTTTGTGAGTGCGGGGACACCATTACACGCGTGCACTATACATAGGTCACTACCTATGTATAGCTTCACAATGGTAACTCCGAATATGGCCATGTAACATGTCTATGATCATGGAATTGCCCCCTCAATGCCATCCTGGCATTGTTGGCACAATCCCATGATCCCACGGGTCTCTAGCACAGACCCGGGTACTGCCAAACCGCCTTTTCAGGGGTTTCACTGCAGCTGCTGCTGCTGCCAACCCATCAGACAGGTTTCTGCCCTCCTGGGGTCCAGCCAGGCTTGCCCAGGAAGGCAGAACAAAGGACTTCCTCGGAGTGAGGGTGTTACACCCTCTCCCTTTGGAAAAAGGTGTTAAGGCAAGGGAGGAGTGGCCTCCCCCAGCCTCTGGAAATGCTTTCATGGGCACAGATGGTGCCCATTTCTGCATAAGCCAGTCTACACCGGTTCAGGGACCCCTCAGCCCTGCTCTGGCGCGAAACTGGACAAAGGAAAGGGGAGTGACCACTCCCCTGACCTGCACCTCCCCTGGGAGGTGCCCAGAGCTCCTCCAGTGTGCTCCAGACCTCTGCCATCTTGGTAACAGAGGTGCTGCTGGCACACTGGACTGCTCTGAGTGGCCAGGGCCAGCAGGTGACGTCAGAGACTCCTTCTGATAGGCTCCTTCAGGTGTTGCTAGCCTATCCTATCTCCTAAGTGGCCAAACCCTCTTTTCTGGCTATTTAGGGTCTCTGCTTTGGGGAATTCCTTAGATAACGAATGCAAGAGCTCATCAGAGTTCCTCTGCATCTCTCTCTTCACCTTGTGCCAAGGAATCGACTGCTGACCGCGCTGGAAGCCTGCAAAACTGCAACAAAGTAGCAAAGACGACTACTGCAACACTGTAACGCTGATCCAGCCGCCTTCTCGACTGTTTTCCTGGTGGTGCATGCTGTGGGGGTAGTCTGCCTCCTCTCTGTACTAGAAGCTCCAAAGAAATCTCCCGTGGGTCAACGGAATCTTCCCCCTGCAACCGCAGGCACCAAAGAACTGCATCACGGGTCCTCTGGGTCTCCTCTCAGCACGACGAGTGAGGTCCCTTGAACTCAGCAACTCTGTCCAAGTGACTCCCACAGTTCAGTGACTCTTCAGTCCAAGTTTGGTGGAGGTAAGTCCTTGCCTCCCCACGCCAGACTGCATTGCTGGGAACCGCGTGTTTTGCAGCTACTCCGGCTCCTGTGCACTTTTCCAGGATTTCCTTTGTGCACAGCCAAGCCTGGGTCCACGGCACTCTGACCTGCATTGCACGACCTCCTGAGTTGTCCTCCGGCGGCGTGGGACTCTCTTGTGCAACTTCGGGTGAGCACCATTTTGCTCCACGTTGTAGTGCCTGTTCCGGCACTTCTGCGGGTGCTGCCTGCTTCTGAGAGGGCTCCTTGTCTTGCTGGACGCCCCCTCTGTCCCCTCACGCAATTGGTGATATCCTGGTCTTTCCTGGGCCACAGCAGCATCCACAAACCCTAACCGCAAGCTTTGCAGCTAGCAAGGCTTGTTTGCGGTCTTTCTGCGGGAAAACACTTCTGCACAACTCTTCACGACGTGGGACATCCATCCTCTAAAGGGGAAGTTTCTAGCCCTTGTCGTTCTTGCAGAATCCTCAGCTTCTACCATCAAGTGGCAGCTTCTTTGCACCCACTGCTGGCATTTCCTGGGCATCTGCCCACTCCCGACTTGATCGTGACTTTTGGACTTGGTCCCCTTGTTCCACAGGTACTCTCGTCTGGAAATCCATCGTTGTTGCATTGCTGGTGTTGGTCTTTCCTGAGAATTCCCCTATCACGACTTCTGTGCTCTTTGGGGAACTTCAGTGCACTTTGCACTCACTTTTCAGGGTCTTGGGGTGGGCTATTGTTCTAACCCTCACTGTTTTCTTACAGTTCCAGCGACCCTCTACAAGGTCACATAGGTTTGGGGTCCATTCGTGGTTCGCATTCCACTTCTAGAGTATATGGTTTGTGTTGCCCCTATCCCTATGAGCCCCCATTGCATCCTATTGTAACTATACATTGTTTGCACTGTTTTCTATTGCTATACTGCATATTTTTGGTATTGTGTACATATATCTTGTGAATATTTGCTATCCTCATACTGAGGGTACTCAATGAGATACTTTGGCATATTGTCATAAAAATAAAGTACCTTTATTTTTAGTATATCTGTGTATTGTGTTTTCTTATGATATTGTGCAAGTGACACTAGTGGTACTGTAGGAGCTTCACTCGTCTCCTAGTTCAGCCTAAGCTGCTCTGCTAAGCTGCCATTATCTATCAGCCTAAGCTGCTAGACACCCCTATCCACTAATAAGGGATACCTGGGCCTGGTGCAAGGTGTAAGTACCCCTTGGTACTCACTACAAGCCAGTCCAGCCTCCTACAAGGACAGAGAACAATGGTCATGTATTGCACTTTCAACTGTGAGTCACTGCAAATGTATGTAAGGGAGGTAAACAGTTGCCAAAAAATTGACAGTCTGAAAGTAAAAGCAAATGCAGTGTTTACGGGTGAGCGGGTAAATTGTGTTTGGGTGGCTGGTGATGTGAAGGAGATGCAGGGAAGTGCATCCAAGAGTGAAAAGTGGATGCTGAAGACAAAAGAGTGAAGGTGTAAGATATGGAGGAAATGTGGAGGGAAAACGGGGGTTCATGTCTAACGGAAAGAACATAATGACAGTGGCTTAGACACTCTGAAGACACCTTCCACAGGCCCATTAACTTTTAATTCACAGTCCCATAATTTCAGAATTAAAATATTTTCAATATCAAATATTTACAACAGAAATACTGCTGTTGCTTATCTAATGATCACTGACAAATCCAATAGTTCTGGCTAGTTTTCCGTGTTTTGTCAGGTTTTGTATTATAAATCTGGATGCAAAAACAGAAAGCTCAGACAGGCAAACAAATACCGGTTGGTTAGCACACTAAAGCAATCAAAGAAATTTAGTTTACTCAATTAAGCACACCCTTATTTACATAAATTACGCCCATTTTAGAGATACTCATTTTTTCATCTCTTACACAATAAGGCATGAGGTTACCAAACGAGCCCTTACCTTTCAAATCCCACCAGAAGATCTCAAACATCCCATTGCTTCTACTTTCAGCTCTAATCTAAATTGAATATAGCAACACTGCTGATTGTCATCTGAAAAGTGGTTTAAAGTGATTGACAACCTGAAAGCAGAGCCACGGCAATTTGTCTGGGTGTGTTTCACAGCAAACTCTACAATTGACTATGAAAACATTTACCCTCCTGAAAAAGATGCCCGACATAGCCAATAAGAAGTCGCCTCTCCTGACGCAGCGGAAGGGAACGCTTCTGAAGGTCACCTAAAGAGGGGCTCAGCCACACTGAGATTTTGCCACACAAAACACAGACAATACCGATGGGTGCGAATAGCTTAGCTCAGTAGATGTGGACTTTGACAACTCTGAGAGGGGGCGGTGGAAAAGGCAAGAACTTTGAAACAAATGCTTGTGGGCTTAGAGATAATTATGCTCTTCAGCAGTGGGGCAACTGGACCAGAACTATGGGGAAGGCGGACTGACACACCAAGCAATGAAGGAGTAGCTCATACTTCAAACAAATGAGGGCAGACTTATCCTCAGAACCGTTCCAACAAAATAGTGACAAATTGTGTATTTTAAACATGTCGTACAGACTCAATATTATTAGGACAAATATGATTGTGTATATGTGACAACGTTTATAGACTACATATAGAGAAATTTAAAGTATGAGGTTGAGAGAAATGAAGTAACAATCAGGTTGAACAGATTTCAGTAGAAAGCACATTCAACAAGTTTTCATAAAGTTATTTCAAAATGTTGGCCCTTTTGCCAATTCTTCTTGGCAGGATAACATGCTTGTTACGGGGGTCATTACAACACTGGCGGTAAAAGCCGCTTACCGCCGTGCAGAAGACCGCCAATACACCGCCACGGCCGCGGAAATCCACCACAGCTATTATGATCCACATCTCGGAACCCGCCGAAATTCCGACACCCACACAAGTCCGCCACACCAAAGGTCAGTGATAAACTGGCAAAAACAAAACCTCCATCGTCACGCCAACAGAAACACGCCCATGCTATCACGGCCCACGAATCCACGCGGCTGTCTTTCAACTGCGGTATTCCATTGGCGGTACACACCGCCGCGCTCAAAATACACACACATCTCCAAAACCCCGCCACATTGGACAATTCCAAATACACACACCTGATACACATACAAACACCACTCCCACACACCCAACACAATATAAAACACACACCCACATCACCCACAAACCCCTACGACCAAAAATTATTGATGAAGGCCAGAGAGACTGCACAGCATAGACAACCCCACCACACAGAGGCACACTACACCATCACCCACACAACATCCACGCACAAAACACCACACACATCACCACATACACCACCCCACACATCACCTACACCACCCCATGGCACGGCAAAGACACCCCAGGTTCTCCGAGCAGGAGCTCATGATCATGGTGGAGGAAATCGTACGGGTAGAGCCACAGCTATTTGGATCACAGGTGCAGCACACCTCCATAGCTAGGAAGATGGAGCTATGGCGAAGAATAGTCGACAGGGTCAACGCAGTGGGACAGCACCCAAGAAATCGGGAGGACATCAGGAAGAGGTGGAACGACCTATGGGGGAAGGTGCGTTCCGTGGTCTCAAGACACAACATCGCAGTACAGCAGACTGGCGGTGGACCCCCACCTCCTCCCCCACAACTAACAACATGAGAGGAGCAGGTCTTGACCATTATGCATCCTGAGGGCCTCGGAGGAGTCGGTGGAGGAATGGACTCTGGTAAGTCAAATCCTAAATATCATATCCCCCACCCTACCTGCAGGCAAACACAGACTCCCACCCTCACCCCCTCCCCTATCACTCCAATTCCTCACTAATGTACTAATAACACAAACCACACATCCCAACACCAAGCCCTGCATGACACAACAAAGCATGGACACCCCTCACTAAAGCATGCCCACTGCACATACCCATAACACCACACCAACCATCATCACACAAGCCCCCACACAGGAATGCCAGCACTGGGGTACACGCTTACCCACCCATTGCACACCATGACACACACAGATGCAATAATCATGCTTTTACACCCCTGCAGGACCACTACCCAACGTCACCAGACAGGAGGGTCCAGACATCTCTACCCCACCCACAGAAGAGACCCACAGTGATGACAGCAGCTCTGGCCAACTGGATCCAGATGACCAGCCCGGACCATTGTGGGCCTCGGGACAGTCGGTTCCCCTCGCACAGGCACAGCCCAACACAGACCTTCCACCCTCTGGTAACACCAGCACAGCACCCACCCAGTGGGCCCATACCTCCGTACCCAGGACACGTCAATCAGCTGTGTGTCCACCACTACAGGGAACCCAGGATAACCCACCACCCCAACAACAACAGGGACCTGGGGGCAGTGGTAGTGGGCACACGGTCAAGGGGACGGAGGCCCAGAAACACAGGGGAACTGGGAGGGCTGCTGTGCGACAGGGGACGGACAGGCCAAGGGAACCGACTCTCCACGAGGCCCTCTCCTCCATCATGGGAGCCTACCACCACTCCCAGGAGACGATGGCTACGGTCCTGGCCAAATGTCAGGAGACCCAGCGCCTGCAGGAGGAACAGTATTTGGGGTTCAGGGAGGAACTCAGAACCATCAGCTCCGCCCTGGGCACCATCATAGGGGTGCTGAAGGATATAATGAACACCATGAGGGACACCGTGGCACTCCAAGGGGCCCCTGACACTAGTATGGACGATGAACTGCCCACCACCTCCGCCGGCGCTAGTGGACTGGACCCCCCCGCCACAGGACCACCACACCAGCACCCCACCCCCTGCAGATGGAGAACCACCCCGCAAGCGGTCCCTGAGATCCAGGAACAGGACAGAGCACGATGGCAAGACCCCCGACCAACAAATGAGACCACCCTGATTGTCATCCCACTGTCCCACTTTGTAACCCTGTCCATATTGGAACTGCCCCAGCTCCACTTCCTATGCCCATATGGGCAGTGCACCTGTGAGACTAATAGACTGGACTCTGCCATGGACATTCCTCCACCATCACCCCTCACCATTTTACCACCCCCTCCAATATTTAGCACTTCAATAAACACCCTTGAAGCACAAAACAATCTGGAGTCAGTCTGTGATTTTGAAAATGTGTATTAGCTATGACAGTGACAAAATCCGTTCTCAAATGTAATGTCAACATACCTATGTCACACATCACACAAGAATGCAAGCAGATGACATACGTTGGTAACCACACCTGTGAAACCGTAAGGGAAATCTACAACTCAGTTACCAAATACTGCTTGAAATTGACAGACAGGATAGAGGTAGAAGTGTGAAAGTACTTGTAGTAGGCAAAAAAGTGTTCTCACCTGTGTGTCACTGGAAATACTGCTGGATGACTGAGTCCCTGTTGTTAATGTCTTCTTCCTCTGCTTCCTCCTCATTACTGTCCACAGGCTCCACAGCTGCCACAACACCGTCATCTGGACCATCCTCCTGCAGAAAAGGCACCTGGCGTCGCAAAGCAAGATTGTGAAGCATACAGCAGTCGATGATGATCTGGCACACCTTCCTTGGTGAGTAGAATAGGGAACCACCTGTCATATGGAGGCACCTGAACCTGGCCTTCAGGAGGCCGAAGGTGCGTTCGATCACCCTCCTAGTCCGCCCACGGGCCTCATTGTAGCGTTCCTCTGCCCTGGTCCTGGAATTCCTCACTGGGGTCAGTAGCCATGACAGGTTGGGGTAACCCAGAATCCCCTAATAGCCACACTCGGTGCCTCTGGAGTTGACCCATCACATAAGGGATGCTGCTATTCCGCAGGATGTAGGCGTCATGCACTGAGCCAGGGAAAATAGCATTTACCTGGGAGATGTCCTGGTCTGCCAAACATACCATCTGTACATTCATGGAATGATAACTCTTCCGGTTCCTGTACACCTGTTCACTCCTGTGGGGGGGGGACCAAAGCCACATGGGTCCCATCAATTGCACCTATGATGTTAGGGATATGTCCAAGGGCATAGAAGTCACCTTTAACAGTAGCCAAATCCTCCACCTGAGGGAAAACGATGTAGCTCCTCATGTGTTTCAGCAGGGCAGACAACACTCTGGACAACAAGTTGGAAAACATAGGCTGGGACATCCCTGATGCCATGGCCACTGTTGTTTGAAATGACCCACTTGCTAGGAAATGGAGCACTGATAGCTCCTGCACTTGAGAGGGGATCCCTGTGGGATGGCGGATAGCTGACATCAGGTCAGGCTCTAACTGGGTACACAGTTCCTGGATTGTGGCACGGTCAAACCTGCAGGTGATGATTAAATGTCGCTCCTCCATTGTCAACAGGTCCCCCAGCGGTCAGTTCACCGGAGGATTCCGCCATCTCCTCACATGTCCCAGTTGACGGTGCCTAGGAAGGACAACAGCGACCACAGAGTCAAGCAACTCAGAGGTATGTACCCACAGCTACACAGAACACGAAACATAATCCAAAAAGTTGTCTGTATGTGTGTTGAGTCCAGGCCTAGGTATGTGTGACGCAGTTGAAAATGAAGCCATGTGGGCCCCTGAAATGGCGGCTGCCTGACCTCTAAACTGGGACAATGGGATGTGAGGTAACTGCGCTGGCGTTGTACACCGTCGCGGTAGGCGATCGAAGACCGCGGCGCAATGCTGCATTGGTTAACATTGGACCCTATGGGTCCCAGGAGCCAATGACGAAGTGCGCCGGCGGTGATGATACGCAGGAACTGCAACAGTAGAGGCCAACAGCGCGGCGTAGTGCAGGGGGCTGCTGTGTCTGTATTGTCCGGCAACGGTAGCGGTAAGCCATGCACTCAACCTGTCTTTCTTCTGTCGCCCCCTCCTCTTTTTGTGCTCCCCCTGTTCTTTTGTGCATTAGCATCATCAGGCGGAGGTACAGTGGCACTGGAGCATGAGGGAGCTGCGTCCCACATGGCCATGGAGGGCCACACCACGGACTCTGAATACACCAGTGGGACGGAGGGCGAGGGGCGCTTCACGGCGGGGACAGGATCAGCAACCAGCGACACGGACTCGTCCTCCGATGGGAGCTCCCTTGTGGTGGTGGCAAAATCTTCTACAGGTACAGCCGCCACCCCCCTACCAGCACCGCCCTCCCAGCAGCCCCTCAGGCTTCGCCACGTGCCCGCTCACCCAAGAGGGTGGGCATCACCTTCGCCCCAGGCACCTCAGCCCCTGCCCATGTCACCTCTGCTGCCCTCAGTGAGGAGGCCATTGACCTCCTCATGTCACTCACTGTTGGGCAGTCTTCCATTGTGAATGCCATCCAGGGTGTAGAAAGGGAGTTGCAACACAGTAATGAATTCCTGGAGGGCATTCATTCTGGTCAGGCTGCCCTTCATCGAACCCTGCAATCTCTGGCCTCAGCACTGATGGCAGCCATTGTCCCTGTGTCTAGCCTCCCCCCTCCAACTTCCTCCACCCAGACCCAATCCCCTGTACCCCAGCCTATCCCAAGCACACCATCAGACCAGCCTGCACACATGTCAACACACAAGGGAAGCTCAGGCAAACATAAGCACCACACATCCCACAGGCACTCACACAAGCATCACACACATACAGACACACCAACATCCACTGCCTCCACTGTGTCCCCCTCCTCCTCGTCTCCCTCCTCCCTCCCAGTCTCGTCTACACTCACACCTGCATGGACTACCACTACAGCCACTAGGTCCCGCACCAGCACACCCACCACCACACCCCGCTCACCTGCACTCACCACCCCCACTACCATTTACACGTCCCCTGTCTCCTCTCCCAGTGTGTCTGTGACGCCCCCTCCCAAAGTACACAAACACGGGCACACACACACCCAACATCCATCCACCTCACGACAGCCTCCAGCGCATGCACCTGCATCCAAATCAACAAAAGTTACACCTCCTACAACCACCTCCTCTTCCTCCACTCCCAGACCCCCTTGACCTCTTTCCCACCACCCCCCTCCAATTCATAGCTCCTGTACTAGCACCTCAGCCAAAAAATCTCCGGTACCAGTGGTGCCTGTTAGAGGTATGTGGAGTGCACCGGGCACCAGGGCAGCCAGTGTGACACGGAGCCACAGCTCAGCCAGTCCCCCCCTGTGAAGCACCAGAAGTTGGACAGTGCCCGACGGGATAGGGGGAAGACTACAGCCAGCAAAGCCGCTCACAAGGGTCCCGGAGGGACTGTCCACTCAGCTGTGACTCCTCCCAAGGTGGGGAAGCGGCAGAAGAAAGCGCCAAAGTCTGCGAAGAGCAGCACGGCGGAGAAGCCCGCCATCATCCCCGCTGCCCAGGAGGCCACCGCCAGCCCCATCGTCACTGGCCAGGAGGCCACCGCCAGAGTCAGTCCCCAGGAGGGCAGTCCCATTGTCACTGGCCAGGAGGCCACCGCCAGAGTCAGTGCCCAGGAGGGCAGTCCCATCGTCACTGGCCAGGAGGCCACTGCCAGAGTCAGTGCCCAGGAGGGCAGTCCCATCGTCAGGGGCCAGGAGGACACCGCTAGAGTCAGTGCCCTGGAGGGCAGTCCCATCGTCACTGGCCAGGAGGCCACCGCCAGACCAGAGTCAGTGCCCAGGAGGGCAGTCCCATCGTCAGTGTCCAGGAGGCCACCGCCAGAGTCAGTGCCCAGGAGGGCCGCGGCAGCCACAGCCCCGCTGGGCAATGAGGGGCGGCCATGGCAAACACTGCTGCACAGGTCAGAGACAGCAAAGTCAAGCACCGCTGAAAAGGGCAAGCACCGCTGAACAGTGCAAAGACCGCCATGGCAAGCATCGCTGAACAGGGCAAGCACCTCTAAACAGGGCAAAGACCACCATGGCAAGCACCGCTGAACAGGTCAGAGACAGCAAAGTCAAGCACCGCTGAACAGGGCAAAGACCGCCATGGCAAGCACCGCTGAACAGGTCAGAGACAGCAAAGTCAAGCACCGCTGAACAGGGCAAGCACCGCTGAACAGGGAAAAGACCGCCAGGGCAAGCACCGCTGAACAGGGCAAGCACCGCTGAACAGGGCAAAGACCACCATGGCAAGCACCGCTGAACAGGTCAGAGACAGCAAAGTCAAGCATCGCTGAACATGGCAAAGAACGCCATGGCAAGCACCGCTGAACAGGGCAAGCACCGCCAACTCAAGCACCGCTAGCTCATGTGCGGCAGGGGCAGTGACGGAACTGGGACTGTCACGGGATGAGTGATGCACTCTGGGCACCAGTCCCCCTCCAGAACCAGTGGAGAACAGCATCCACTCCGTCTGTCCTTAACAGGATGAAGCACTCTGGGCACCAGTCCCCTCCAGAACCAGTGGAGAACAGCATCCACTCCGTCTGTCTTTAACAGGATGAAGCACTCTGGGCACCAGTCCCCCTCCAGAACCAGTGGAGAAATGCATCCACTCCGTCTGTCCTTAACAGGATGAAGCACTCTGGGCACCAGTCCCCCTCTCAGAACCAGTGGAGCCTGTTATCGACTTGAGAGACTGTGGCTTTGCACTCCCCAGGATATAGCAGTGGGCAACCCACCCACTGTAGAGACTTGAGAGACTGTGGCTTTGCACTCCCCAGGATTAAACAGTGGGCAACCCACCCACTGTAGAGACTTGAGAGACTGTGGCTTTGCACTTCCCAGGATTGAACAGTGGGCAACTCACCCACTGTAGAGACTTGAGAGACTGTGGCTTTGCACTCCCCAGGATACATCAATGGGCATGGGACCCCCTCGTGGATCTGGCGTGGTGCTGTCATCCGGCTGAGGTGCCCCCCTTCCCTTCCCCCTGAGGTGCCTGTTGTATTTCTATCTGATGCCCCAGCAGTGTTCTCTCCGTTTTGCTCAGGTATCGTGTGTGGGCCTCGCCCATGCATTTTGGGCCCAGTGGTCCACGGACAGTGAATGGTGCATTACCTGCACTACTAATCGTGATGTATATTTTGCTGATTGTGTATATATATATATCTGTATATATTTGGTTACTGTATTTTGATATATTACAATGGTTGCACTCATTTCCTTTTGTCTTTGCATTCTTCCGGGGGGTTTGGGGGTTGTTACTGTAATGCTTGGATATGCATTGGTGTGTGTGTTGTAGTGGGTGAGGGTGGGGGTGGGGGTGTTGCGTGTGTGTGTCCCTGACTTTTGCCTCCCCTATGTCATAGGTGCAGTACTCACCGTTGTCTTCAGCGCCGGCGTAGCTGGTGATCGTACAGGAGCAGGAAGACTATCGCAGGGAGTATTTGGAGTTCCGGCTCCATGGTGTCCTCCTTCCTCGTGGAGTGTGTAGAGGTGAGCGTTTTCCCTTTGAAATGGCTGTTTCCGCCGTGTTTTTATCCACAGTGAATCCTCCCCGGAAAAGGTGGCGGATTGGTAGGTTGTGATACTGTGGGCGGTACTTTGTCTCCCGCCTGTCTGTTGGCGGTGACCGCCGCGCTGTTTGTCTGTACCGCCGTGGCGGTCAGAGTGTTAAAGTGGCTGTCTTAGTTGCCGGTTTCCGCCACGGTCATAATTCCCTTTTTTTCTGCGGGCCTGTTTGCGGTCTTACCGCCGCTTTAACACCGTCCGCCAGGGTTGTAATGACCCCCTAAGTATTTATTATCGCATATTTAGAAAGGCGCTTTTGCCTGATTGTTGGCCAAAGCTATGTTTATAGTCTGTTCATCAGGATGTTGCAACATATACTTTTAGAGGCTGCACTCATGCACAGGTCTAAAAAAACTGAACTTAGTGGCTTAACACACAGGTTGGGATGTGTGACTGGCAAGTGACGGGTTTGCTTCCTGATTCATCGTTCATTCCTCCTGAATAGACTGAATACCACTCACTTGGCAATATTATAACATGTTACTTGCCCTGCCATGAATCTGCAATATCACAAGTATAACATAGTTGTTGTTAGCACCCCGTATTGAGTAGTTCTCATATGTAATGCATGATTGAGCTTCATCCAAGCAGTAAATCAGCAAGCTGCTGCTGTGTCCTGTGACTACATCACTCCAAAAGAAAGACAAATAGTGTCTCGTAATAACACACATTATAACAACCAACTTTCAATTCTCTTCTACGATCTAGAGCCATACAGTATCAAAACCACTAAAATATATTACTGTTCAATTTTGGATGGGCAATGTGCTTGATAAAAGGTGTAATTTGTATCTAATGTTTTCAGAAGGCCTTCTGGGAGAATTACTACAGCCTGTAAAGGCGGTTCTTAAATGCATGTCGCAATTACAGGAAACAGTGTGATAAACACATTGAAACATTGTAACATGTTTTGCACAAAGAAGTAGGTTTTCCTTGTGTAATGCTTTTGAATCAGTAACCAAATATGCTCAAGGTTATGCTGCATTTGACAGCCCCCGGTTTCGTTTGACAGGTGACTTAGAATTCCCAAGTATTTTATTGCTAAGCTACACTAATTAGAAAGGCACAATACAGTGATGCAATACCTTTACAAGGGAAGTGCATATGTTATGCTTTACTGCCTCTCCTTAGACACCCTTCCAGTAATTTTGACATCTGTTTGCACTATGAGAAACTGATCGCAGTGGCTGTTGCTTTAGGCTGCAGAGGTGTACGACAGGTTAACATAAAGTTTTTATACAGCATTCACATAGCCAAGCTGTTTCTCAGTATACCCAGAGGTCCTGCTCAAAACACATGAGCTATCCCTAATGGGACAATGCTTCTTCACCAAAGCACAACAGCCATAACCCACTACTTTTACTTGATTTATTCCAAAATTGCCACCAGTGCCCTATTTGGTACCTGCTGGTAACCATTGAACCCAATGAAAATCAATGCATGCCATGTATCACCATATAGGACCACAGCACAGAAAAAGTGCTCATCATTGCCACAGATGACGTATGCATGATCTAGGACAGAGGAGACATGAGGAACCTTGTCCCCTTGACCTCTCTGTAGCATTTGACACGATTTGCCATTACATCCTTATGTGATTCCTGCAGGAGATTGGCATCCAAGGACCAACTTGCCACTAAATCTGCCTTTTCCTGACTAGAAGAACATAAGCTGTCAGCCTGGCCCAATACTCATCAGAAACTCTCAGACTTATCTGTAGAGTACCACAAGGCTTGTCCTCAGCCCTGCCCTCTCAGACAAAACCCACAATACATGGACAAAGTTCACTGCCTGCATGACTGAAGTCTCCAACTGCATGAAGTCAACTATCTCAAGCTAAACACTGACAAGACAGAAGTAGTGATTTTTGGTACGTACACCTCACCATGGGACTCCACCTGGTAGCTGGCAAATCTTTGACTCACAACAGGGAACCTCAGGATCATCATTGACAACCAACTGGACATGACTGCACAAATCACACCATCATTGCATCCTGCTTCTATTCATTCAACATACTGAAGAATATTTTCAAATGGCTCCCAAAAAACACACTGAAGACTGTCACATAGGCTGTAGTTACTGTCACAAACTGGACAAGAACACCCTCTATGAAAGAATCAGCAAGCAACTCACCACAGGACTTCATAATATCCAGAACTTGGCAGCCAAACTTACCCTAAACCTCCCACGCAGTACCCACATCATACCACACTTCATGGAGCTCTACTGGCTCCTAATACCCAAAGTCATTACTCTCTCTTTCAAGGCAATACACATCGGCCTAAACAGTTTAATCTCCTTCCTCAAACCCTTCAGATACCTCTGATCAGCTGGACTCCTACTCGCACGCATCCCGCACATACACTAAACAGATCCGGGGAATGGAAATTCTTCTATAGCCTCTTCTTTTTCTTGAGGTCCACAAGAAGCTGAAGTTCTGGCTATTTGAATAACCGCACCCTCCCTAGGCAGGGCTAGACTCTTATCCAGTTGATAATGTGCTCCACAAATCCACATAACCTAATACTACAATGGGGAAACAGGGGATCATAGATATATCTTGGCCATTACTACAGATATAATCCAGTGTTAGGAGAGACTATAGGGTAGTGTCACCATTTTAACAGCTCTCAGAACGTCCATTTCTGCACAGTCAAGGCACTAAATCAAGGCTAGAGGCATCTGTTACTTTCCAATCAACTTCTCACAGTTTGCCAAATACAGACATTTGTGGTTTGATGACATTTTCTCAGAGTCCAGGGACTCCAGTATTCTGCTGCCAACCTATACTAGTGCAAGGCCAGAGATATTGTCAGCAAAAGATATGAACTGTAAGACTAAACTTCTGTTTAACTTTCTTCTGAAATTATCCACCTGTACTGTTTCCAGCTTTGGCTGATGGGCACCATTAAACCAGTGAAAACAATAAATGGCAACTAATGCCACAATTAGGAGGTAAAAAAAAATCAACCACCTCCACTGACCTATTCCTTCGTGAGAGACCTATAACTCACAGGCCACCTTTTTCTGAATTAACATTTTATAGACTTTGAATATGACAGTTAAGTGATGCATACGTTGTGAAGTAATATGTTCACATGAAGTTCAATGCAAAGTCTGATCTAAAACAGGTGTAGATAAACATTCCTGCCTCTATTTTCTTCAACCTCCACATGCACACTCACAATGTGGTCCATTTATATCATACATGATATAACAGTCTGTTCCTCTCCAACACATAGGGGGTTATTCCAACTTTGGAGGAGGAGTTAATCCGTCCCAAAAGTGACGGTAAAGTGATGGATATACCACCAGCCGTATTACGAGTTCCATAGGATATAATGGACTCGTAATACGGCTGGTGGTAAATCCGTCACTTTTCCGTCACTTTTGGGACGGATTAACACCTCCTCCAAAGTTGGAATAACCCCCATAATGTTCAGTGAAGTAATAGCCTATGCCTTTTCTTCAAACCAATACATGAAGCGTTCTGTGATTGTGAACATAATGCCCAAGTGCTCCATACTATTTAAGTATTGAACATAGGATTCCAAATCTTTCGAAATTACCTATTTGTCTATGTCAAAATGTGTGTAATTTTCTCTAGAGCACAGCAAGCTTCTGGCATAGTTTGCATAGCTAGTGCATAATGTTTACATATGTATTTTGTGAGAAGCTGGCCTGGTTTGTAGTGGGTACTGTAGGAAGGTAGCCTCTTTCTAGCCTTGTTACCCCACATTTGTGAGTATATGTCTGGGTGTTTTTACTGTCTCACTGGGATCCTGCTAGCCAAGGCCCAGTGCTCATAGTGGAAACCCTATGTTGTCAGTGTGTTTGATATGTGTCATTGGGATCCTGCTAGCCAGGACCCCAGTGTTCATAAGTTTGTGGCCTATATGTGTTTCCTGTGTGGTGCCTAACTGTATCACTGAGGCTCTGCTAACCAGAACTTCAGTGTTTAAACTCTCTCTGCTTTCTAAAATTGTCACTGCAGGCTAGTGACTAATTTCACCAATTCTCATTGGCACACTGGTACACCCATATAATTCCCATGTATATGGTACTGAGGTAGCCAGGGTATTGGGGTTCCAGGAGATCCCTATGGGCTGCAGCATTTATTTTGCCGCCCATAGGGAGCTCTGACAATTGTTACACAGGCCTGCCACTGCAGCCTGAGTGAAATAACGTCCACGTTATTTCACAGCCATTTACCACTGCACTTAAGTAACTTATAAGTCACCTACATGTCTAACCTTCACCTGGTGAAGGTTGGGTGCTAAGTTACTTAGTGTGTGGGCACCCTGGCACTAGCCAAGGTGCCCCCACATTGTTCAGGGCAAATTCCCTGGACTTTGTGAGTGCGGGGACACCATAACACGTGTGCACTACACATGGGTTTCTACCTATGTGTAGCGTCACAATGGTAACTCCGAACATGGCATGATCCCCCGGGTCTCTAGCACAGAACCCGGGTACTGCCAAATTGCCTTTATGGGGTTTCCACTGCAGCTGCTGCTGCTGCCAACCCCTCAGACAGGTTTCTGCCCCCCTGGGGTCTGGGCAACCCAGGCCCAGGAAGGCATAACAAAGGATTTCCTCTGAGAGAGGGTGTTACACCCTCTCCCTTTGGAAATAGGTGTGAAGGGCTGGGGAGGAGTAGCCTCCCCCAGCCTCTGGAAATGCTTTCATGGGCACAGATGGTGCCCATCTCTGCATAAGCCAGTTTACACCGGTTCAGGGATCCCCCAGCCTTGCTCTGGCATGAAACTGGACAAAGGAAAGGGGAGTGACCACTCCTCTGACCTGCACCTCCCACGGTAGGTGCCCAGAGCTCCTCCAGTGTGTCCCAGACCTCTGCCATCTTGGATTCAGAGGTGATGGGGCACAATGGACTGCTCTGAGTGGCCAGTGCCAGCAGGTGACGTCAGAGACCCCTCCTGATAGGTGCTTACCTCTCTTGGTAGCCAAACCCCCTTTCTTGGTAGCCAAACCTCCTTTTCTGGCTATTTAAGGTCTCTCCTCTGGGCTATTCCTCAGATAACAAATGCAAGAGCTCACCAGACTTCCTCTGCACTTCCCTCTTTGACTTCTGCCAAGGATCGACCGCTGACTGCTCCAGGACGCCTGCAAAACCGCAACAAAGTAGCAAGACAACTACCAGCAACATTGTAGCGCCTCATCCTGCCGGCTTTCTCAACTGTTTCCTGGTGGTGCATGCTCTGAGGGCTGTCTGCCTTCACCCTGCATGGGAAGCCAAGAATAAATCTCCAGTGGGTCGACGGAATCTTCCCCCTGCTAACGCAGGCACCAAAAGACTGCATCACCGGTCCTCTGGGTCCCCTCTCATCCTGACGAGCGTGGTCCCTGGAACACAGGAGCTGGATCCAAGTGATCCCCACAGTCCAGTGATCCTTCAGTCCAAGTTTGGTGGAGGTAAGTCCTTGCCTCCCCACACCAGACTGCAAACCTGTGTACTGCGTGATTTGCAGCTGCTCTGGCTTCTGTGCACTTCTCCAAGGATTCCTTTGTGCACCGCCTAGCCTGGGTCCCCAGCACTCCGTCCTGCAGTGCTCAACCCTCTGAGTTGGACTCCGACCTCGTGGGACCCTCCTTTTGTGACTCTGGTTTCACAAATATTCTAAGTGCCTGCTACGGTACTTCTGCAGGTGCTGCCTGCTTCTGCGGGGGCTCTCTGAGTTGCTGAGCGCCCCCTCTGTCTCCTTCTCCAAGGGGCGACATCCTGGTCCTTCCTGGTCCCCAGCACCACCCGAAAACATCTACTGTGACCCTTGCAGCTAGCAAGGCTTGTTTGCGTCATTTCTGCGTGGAAACACTTCTGCAACATCCAGCACACCGTGGGACATCTTCCCTCCAAAGAAGAAGTTCCTAGCCCTTTTCGTTGTTGCAGAATCTTTGGCTTCTTCTATCCAGAGGCAGCCCTTTTGCACCTTCATCTGGGGTTTCCTGGGCTCCTGCCCCCCCTGGACACTATTGCGACTCTTGGACTTGGTCCCCTTGCCTTGCAGGTCCTCACGTTCAGGAAGCCATCTTCAGTGTTTTGCTGGTGCTTGTGGTTCTTGCAGAATTCCCCTATCACGACTATTGTGTCTTTCTGGGGTAGTAGGGTAACTTTACTCCTACTTTCTAGGGTCTTGGAGTGGGGTATTTTGGACACCCTTAATCTCACAGTCCCAGCGACCCTCTACAATCTCCCATAGGTCTGGGGTCCATTCGTGATTCGCATTCCACTTTTGGAGTATATGGTTTGTGTTGCCCCTAGACCTATGTTCACCTATTGTGATTCTACATTGTTTGCACTACTTTTCTTACTGTTTCTTACCTGTTTTGGGTTTGTGTACATATAACTTGTGTATATTACTTACCTTCTAAGTGAGGGTATTCTCTGAGATACTTTTGGCTTAGTGTCATAAAAATAAAGCACCTTTATTTTTAGTAACTCTGAGTATTGTGTTTTCTTATGATATTGTGCTATATGATATAAGTGGTAAAGTAGAAGCTTTGCATGTCTCCTAGTTCAGCCTAAGCTGCTTTGCCATACCTACCTTCCATCAGCCTAAGCTGCTAGAAACACCTCTATTCTACTAATAAGGGATAACTGGACCTGGCACAGGGTGTAAGTACCACAAGGTACCCACTATAAGCCAGGCCAGCCTCCTACAGGTACCAGAGGTAATTAAACCTTATACCAGGTCCAGTGATCCACCGTAGTGAAATGCAGGCAGTGTCTAGTAGCTTAGGCTGTCTAGGGGTAGCTGTAGCAGAACAGCCAAGGCTGAACTAGGAGACAATCAAAGCTCTTGCAATACCACTATAGTTACACAGTACTTATGCACAACAAAAAGACAATACTCAGTGTTACCAAAAATAAAGGTACTTCATTTTGGTGACACAAGGCCAAAAATACTCCTACTCGAGGTAAGTATTATACACAATATATACACTAGTAACCAAAATCAGGTAAGTAAACAGTCATAGAATAGTGCACACAGTGAAAAACACAACAGATTGGGCCTAGGGGCAACACAAACCATATAGTAAAATTGTTGAATGCGAAAGTTGGATTCTCCCCTAGGCAAGTGTAGTGTGTACAGGGGCACTGGGAGTGTAAGAAAACACCATAGGTAAATAAAGTACCCCACCCCAGAGCCCAGAAAAACAGGAGTAAAGTACAGGAAGTTTCCTCAGGACACACTTGAAGTCGTGGTAAAGTATTATGCAAGAACCAAGCAAGACTGCAAGAAACCAACAATGGATTCCTGGGCCTGAAGACCCGTGGGGAGAGGAGACCAAGTCCAGAAGTCGATGAACAGAAGCCCTGCCAACCTGGATGAAGGTGCAAAAGTGGATTCTCCAATTTGAAGCAAAAGATGTCCCACGTCGAGTTATTGGATGCAGGCTGTTTGTGTCGCTGGATTCTGCCAACAAGCCTTGTTTCACCCAAGAACGCCATTGGCATCAAAGAGGCGCTGCCAGGACCCAAGAAGGACCTGGGGGACTCAACTCAGACTGAGGAGACAGAGGGGGCTCTCAGCACTTCAAAGAGCCCTCAGAAGTACAGGCAGCACCCACAGGAGTCCCAGGACACGGGTACAAAGGAGTTGCAAAGTGTTGTCATCGCAGCACTACACAAAGGGGTCCCACGCTGCCGGAAAACAACTGAGGGAGCTGAGCGTCACAGGATAGAGTGCTGGGGACCTGAGCTACGCAGTGCATGAAGAACCTTTAGAAGCCCAAGGAGCTGCAGAAGACGTGATGCACAGGGGTACTGTCCGGCACGGGGAGGCAAGCCCTCACCTCTACCAAATTTGGACAGCTGGACCTTTGGAAAGTCAGGATCACTTTGGTCCACCACCTGTGTTCCAGGGATAACGCTCGTTGACAGGAGATGAGTCCCAGAGTACCGGTCGTTGTTGCAGAGAGGTGCCTGCTGAAGCAGGGAAGTGACTCCGTCACTCCACTGGAGATTCCTTTGGTTCTTCTGGTGCAGGGTGAAGAGAGGCAGTCCTCAGAGCATGCACAACCTAGAAACAGTTGCAGTTGCTGGCTGGATCTGAAGTTGCAGGTTACAGTAGCCTTCCTGGATACTTTGTTGCAGTTACAGCTGTTCCTGGAGCAGTCTTCGGTTGATCTGATGGTCAGAAGCTGAAGCAGAAGATGCAGAGGAGTCCTGGTGGAGTCTCGCAAACTGAATCTGAGTAAACACCCAGAGGAGAGACCCTAAATAGCCCTGAGAGGGAGATTGGCTACCTACCCAGGTAGGGGTCTCTGACATCATCTGCTGGTACTAGCCACTCAGATGCTCCCAGAGGGTCCCCATACCTTGTAATCCAGGATGGCTAACACCAGGGACATTCTGGAGTAGCTCTGGGCACCACCCCTGGGGTGGTGATGGACAGGGGAGTGGTCACTCCCCTTTCCTTGTCCAGTTTCACGCCAGAGCAGGGACTGGGGGTCCCTGAACCAGTGTAGACTGGATTATGCAAGGAGGGCACCATTTGTGCCCTTCAAAGCATTTCCAGAGGCTCTGGGAGGATACCCCTCCCATGCCTGTAACACCTATTTCCAATGGGAGAGGGTGTAACACTCCTCTCCTAAACAAAATACATTGTTCTGCCTTCCTGGGATTGAGCTGCTCAATCCTCAGGAATGCATAAACCTGTCTGTGAGGTGGTGGCAGCTGGGGCTGCAGTGGAAGCCTCAGAGAGCTGGTTTGGCAGTACTGGGGGCCTATGGTGGAGCCTGCAGGGTGCATGATTCGGCCCTTTAATACCACATTTTGATTGGGGGTTCAATTTTACAATCTTAGACACTTCACATGGCCATATTTGGAGTTACCATTGTAAAGCTACATATATGTATTGACATATATGCAGTGCACGTTTATAATGGTGTCCTCGCACTCGCAAAGTCCGGGAAATTGGTCCTGTACAACGTGAGTGCACCTTTGCTAGTGCAAGGGTGCCCTCACACACAATAACCTTGCACCTAGCCTTCAGTAACTGAAGGTTAGATCTATAGGTGACATATAAGCTACCTGGTGCAGTGAAAATGGCTATGAAATAGTGTGTGCATGTAGGAGGCTGGACTGGCTTGTAGTGAGTACCAAGGGGTACTTACACCTTGCACCAGGCCCAGGTATCCCTTATTAGTGAATAGGGTGTCTAGCAGCTTAGGCTGATAGATAATGGTAGCTTAGCAGAGCAGCTTAGGCTGAACTAGGAGACGAGTGAAGCTCCTACAGTACCACTAGTGTCACTTGCACAATATCATAAGGAAACACAATACACAGATATACTAAAAATAAAGGTACTTTATTTTTATGACAATATGCCAAAGTATCTCAGTGAGTACCCTCAGTATGAGGATAGAAAATATACACAAGATATATGTACACAATACCAAAAATATGCAGTATAGTATTAGAAAACAGTGCAAACAATGTATAGTTACAATAGGATGCAATGGGGACACATAGGGATGGGGCAACACAAACCATATACTCCAAAAGTGGAATGCGAACCACAAATGGACCCTAAACCTATGTGACCTTGCAGAGGGTCGCTGGGACTGTAAGAAAACAGTGAGGGTTAGAAAAATAGCCCACCCCAAGACCCTGAAAAGTGAGTGCAAAGTGCACTAAAGTTCCCCAAAGAGCACAGAAGTCGTGATAGGGGAATTCTGCAGGAAAGACCAACACCAGCAATGCAACAACAATGGATTTCCAGACTAGAGTATTCCTTTGGGACAAGGGGACCAAGTCCAAAAGTCACGATCAAGTCGAGAGTGGGCAGATGCCCAGGAAAAACCAGCTGTGGGTGCAAAGAAGCTGCTACTAGGCAGTAGAAGCTGAGGATTCTGCAAGAACGACAAGGGTTAGAAACTTCCCCTATGGAGGATGGATGTCCAACGTAGTGAAGAGTCGTGCAGAAGTGTTTTCCTGAAGAAAGACCACAAACAAGCCTTGCTAGCTGCAAATCATGCAGTTAGGGTTTTTGGATGCTGCTGTGGCTCAGGAGGGACCAGGATGTCGCCAATTGCGTCAGGGGACAGAGGAGGCGCCCAGCAAGACAAGGAGCCCTCTCAAAAGCAGGCAGCTCCCGCAGAAGTGCCAGAACAGGCACTACAAAGAGGAGTGAAACGGTGCTCACCCAAAGTTGCACAAAGGAGTCCCACGCCGCCGGAGGACAACTTACGAGGTTGTGCAATGCAGGTTAGAGTGCCGTGGACCCAGGCTTGGCTGTGCACAAAGGATTTCCGCCGGAAGTGCACAGAGGCCGGAGTAGCTGCAAAAGACGCAGTTCCCAGCAATGCAGTCTGGCGTGGGGAGGCAAGGACTTACCTCCACCAAACTTGGACTGAAGAGTCACTGGACTGTGGGAGTCACTTGGACATAGTTGCTGGAGTCAAGGGACCTCGCTCGTCCTGCTGAGAGGAGACCCAGGGGACCAGTGATGCAGTTCTTTGGTGCCTGCGGTTGCAGAGGGACGATTCCATCGACCCACGGGAGATTTCTTCAGAGCTTCTAGTGCAGAGAGGAGGCATACTACCCCCACAGCATGTACCACAAGGAAAACAGTCGAGAAGGCGGCAGGATCAGCGTTACAGAGTTGCAGTAGTCGTCTTTGCTACTTTGTTGCAGTTTTGTAGGCTTCCAGCGCGGTCAGCAGTCGATTCCTTGGCAGAAGGTGAAGGGAGAGATGCAGAGGAACTCTGATGAGCTCTTGCATTCGTTATCTTAGGAATTCCCCAAAGCAGAGACCCTAAATAGCCAGAAAAGAGGGTTTGGCTGCTTAGGAGAGAGGATAGGCTAGCAACACCTGAAGGAGCCTATCAGAAGGAGTCTCTGACATCACCTGCTGGCCCTGGCCACTCAGAGCAGTCCAGTGTGCCAGCAGCACCTCTGTTTCCAAGATGGCAGAGGTCTGGAGCACACTGGAGGAGCTCTGGGCACCTCCCAGGGGAGGTGCAGGTCAGGGGAGTGGTCACTCCCCTTTCCTTTGTCCAGTTTTGCGCCAGAGCAGGGCTGAGGGGTCTCTGAACCGGTGTAGACTGGCTTATGCAGAAATGGGCACCATCTGTGCCCATGAAAGCATTTCCAGAGGCTGGGGGAGGCTACTCCTCCCCTGCCTTAACACCTTTTTCCAAAGGGAGAGGGTGTAACACCCTCTCTCTGAGGAAGTCCCTTGTTCTGCCTTCCTGGGCCAAGCCTGGCTGGACCCCAGGAGGGCAGAAACCTGTCTGAGGGGTTGGCAGCAGCAGCAGCTGCAGTGAAACCCCTGAAAAGTCAGTTTGGCAGTACCCAGGTCTGTGCTAGAGACCCATGGGATCATGGGATTGTGCCAACAATACCAGCATGGCATAGAGGGGGCTATTCCATGATCTTAGACATGTTACATGGCCATATTCGGAGTTACCATTGTGAAGCTACACATAGGTAGTGACCTATGTGTAGTGCACACGTGTAATGGTGTCCCCTCACTCACAAAGTCTGGGGAATTTGCCCTGACTATGTGGGAGCACCTTGGCTAGTGCCAGGGTGCCCACACACTAAGGGGGTTATTCCAACTTTGGAGGTGGTGTTAATCCGTCCCAAAAGTGACGGTAAAGTGACGGATATACCACCAGCCGTATTACAAGTCCATTATATCCTATGGAACTCGTAATACGGCTGGTGGTATATCCGTCACTTTACCGTCACTTTTGGGACGGATTAACACCTCCTCCAAAGTTGTAATAACCCCCTAAGTAACTTTGCACCTAACCTTTACCAGGTAAAGGTTAGACATATAGGTGACTTATAAGTTACTTAAGTGCAGTGAAAAATGGCTGTGAAATAACGTGGACGTTATTTCACTCAGGCTGCAGTGGCAGGCCTGTGTAAGAATTGTCAGAGCTCCCTATGGGTGGCAAAAGAAATGCTGCAGCCAATAAGGATCTCCTGGAACCCCAATACCATGGGTACCTCAGTACCATATACTAGGGAATTATAAGGGTGTTCCAGTATGCCAATGTGAATTGGTGAAATTGGTCACTAGCCTGTTAGTGACAATTTGGAAAGAAATGAGAGAGCATAACCACTCAGGTTCTGGTTAGCAGAGCCTCAGTGAGACAGTTAGGCACCACACAGGGAACACATACATATAGGTCACAGACTTATGAGCACTGGGGTCCTGGCTAGCAGGGTCCCAGTGACACATAACAAACATACTGAAAACATAGGGTTTTCACTATGAGCACTGGGCCCTGGCTGGCAGGATCCCAGTGAGACAGTAAAAACACCCTGACATACACTCACAAACAGGCCAAAAGTGGGGGTAACAAGGCTAGAAAGAGGCTACTTTCTCACAGTGCACTATTTCACTCAGGCTGCAGTGGCAATCTTGAAGGAGTGTTTGTACGAGCTCCTCATGGGTGGCAAAAGAAATGCTGCAGCCCATAAGGATCTCCTGGAACTCCAATGCCTTGGGTACCTAGGTATCATATATTAGGGACTTATAAGGGGGATCCAGTGTGCCAATCTGAATTGGAATATGGAGTCACTAAACTATAGTGACAAATTTGGTAAACAGAGAGAGCATAAGCACTGGAGTTCTGGTTAGCAGAACTCCCGTGACACAGTCAAGCATAGTGGCAACAAATATAGCTCACAAACTATGAGGACTGGGGTCCTGACTAGCAGGATCCCAGTGAGACAATAAAAACGCAGTAACAAACAGGCAGAAATTGGGGGTAAACTGCCAAGAAAGATGGTACTTTCCTACATATTTCTGTTAAAAACAATTAACCAAAACCAGGAAGCAGGGGATTACATTTGCCCTGTAAGGTAAAATCACAGTAAAGAGATCACTTGACAATAAGAAAGTTGTTTCCAAGTGTAAAGCATTTGTAATATGAAATCTGCCCCTGCTCTTAGGAGTTTTTAATCTTAAAAAGAAAAACCTCCTGGCAAGTTTTGTGCAGATCCATAAACTGAGGACAAAACAAATTGAGAGGGGTTATAAAAAAGTAAAAATAGTGATCTTTCCCATTTTAATTTTCACAGGAAGCTGATGACGGGGATAAAAAAACAGCTAAGAGGAATTACACCAAACTTGGCATGAAAGTATATCTTTCTCAAGGAAGTACCTTTGCTTAGTTTGGTGTAAATCCAAGTAGTAGTATTTGAAAAATGTGCATTAAAGAAGTGTCTCTGTAGGCTTCAAATTGATCTAGCCTGTTAATCAGGCTTTTAAGGATAGACATATCTGGACCCTTGGTTCATCAATCAATTGGCATTTGCAAAGCGTGACTTATCACCCAGGGGGTCTCAAGGTGCTAGCTGGGGGATGCAAGTCAGTTGAAGAGACAGGTCTTGAGGTCTTTCCTGAACTGAGCCAGCAAGGGGGACTGCCTTAGGTGGAGTGTTATTGTGTTCCAGGCCTGCATGGCAAGGTAGGAACAGGATCTTCTTCCAGCCTTGTTCCGCAGGATCCTGGGGATGGTGGCGAGGGCCAGTTGAGCACAGCAGATTTGCCTGGAGGGTGTGTAAAAGGAGAGGTGGTGGTTGAAGTAGTCAGGTGCGATGTTGTGAAAGAGCTTGTATGCGTGTGTCAGGAGCTTGAAAGTGATGCGTTTGTTGACAGGGAGCCTGTGTAGGTCTCTCAGGTGGGTGGAGATGTGGCGAGATTGTCCAGAATCAGTCTGGCCATGGTGTTCTGTATTCTCTGAAGTCTAGTTTGGAGTTTCTTGTTGATTCCAGCATAGAGTGCATTTCTGTAGTTGAGTTTACTGCTGACAAGTGTGTGAGTGACTGTCCTTCTTGCCTTGATGTGTATCCACTAGAAAATCTTCTGGAGTAGGCGGAGAGTGTGAAAGCATAAGGATGAGACAGTGTTGACTTGGCAAGTCATGAATAATGACGAGTGGAGGATGATGCTGAGGTTGCATGCTTGGTCAATATGAGAAGGGGCAGTTCCAGGGGCGCTTGGCCACCGGGAATCATCCCGTGCAGTAGTGGTGGAGCTCAGGATGAGGATCTCTGCCTTGTCTGAGTTGAGCTTGAGGTAGCTGTCTCTCATCCAGTCAGCGATTGCTTTCATTCCGGTTTATGGATGTCTATGAACATCGGCTCGCAAAATAACTGAAAGATCCAAATTTTTAAAAAAACAAATCCACCTGGACAAACAACTTTTTATCCACTGTGCATTTTGGGTCTGAAATCCTAAAGCTGGGTTTGCTGATTCATTCCTCTCTGAATTGCTCGCTGCAGCATGATTGTTAAAAATTGGGGTCTCTAGTTGGCAGTGGTTTGTTATGCTGTCCAAGTAGGGACCCTCACTCTTGTCAAGGTAAGGGAGTCACAGATAAGATAGCCCCTGCTCACCCCCTTGGTAGCTTGGCTCAAGCAGTCAGGGTTATCTCAGAGGCAATGTGTAAAGTATTTGGACACACACAGTAACACAGTGAAAACACTGTAAAAGTCCCCAACCACACTTTAGAAAAGCAACCAATATTTATCTGAGTAAAACTAGACCAAAACAACAAAAATCCAACATACACAAGTAAAGATATCACTTTTCAAATGTTTCAATGAGTCTTAATCCATAGGAATCAGCGTGTGTATCTTGTTAGCACAAAGTACCTGGGATGCATCAAAAACAAAGATGATTCGGGCTGCAGGGAGGCGTGGTGCCGAAAAGCAAAGCAATGTGTCTGTTTCTTACTGCGCAGGGGAGGTGATGCGTTGATTCTTTCCTCGCACGAGAGGCGATACATTGATTCCTTACTGGCAGGGGAGGTGATGCATCGATTCTTTCCTCGCAGGAAAGGTGATATCTTGCTTTCCAGACACACACCCTTGGTTCCTTATTGTGGGCGGAGTCAATGAGAAATGAATGACCCGATGACTATAAATGAAAAATCCAGACATGCTGTGTTGATGGAGCTGCCTCGATTCTACAGCCATGAAGAGGTGATGTGTTGATTCTCAAACCGCGGGACAGGCGCTGCGTCAATTTTTCTGCAGTGGCATGTGGGTGCATGAATTTTCTCCTTCAGGTCACCAGCTTACACTTCCGAGGTCCCAGGGATTGGAAATGGCACCACTTGGCAAGTCAGGACTCTCAGCAGAAGAGTCCCGTCACTGGCAGGTGAAGATGTCCCTGAGACTTCTTAACAGGAGGAAAGCTCAGTTCAAGCCCTTGGAGAACCTTGGAAAGCAGGATGTAGAAAGCAAAATCCAGTCCTTTCACTCCCAGGGCAGAGCAGCAAGCAGAAGGCCAACACAACAAAGCAACAAGCAGGGTGGCGGTCACTCCTAAAGCATCCAGCTCTTCTTCCTGCCAGAATGTCCTCAGTCCAGAAGTGTTCTATCTTTGTGGTGTCAGAGGTCTAGTACTTATACCTCTCTCTGTCCTCGAAGTAGGCAAATTTCAAAGAAAAGTCTGCTGTGCACAGGACCCTGCCTGTCCTGCCCATGGCGCAGACACACTCCAGGGGGTTGGAGACTGCTTTGTGCAAGGACAGGCACAGACTTATTCAGGTGCAAGTGTCAGCTCCTCCCACCACTCTAGCTCAGGAAGACCCATCAGGAAATGGAGGGCATACCTCAGCTCCCTTTGTGTGACTGTCTAGAGTGAATTCACAAACAGCCCAACTGTCATCCTAATCCAGACGTGTAGTCCACAGACAGGCAGAGGCACAGAATGATTGAGCAAGAAAATTCCCACTTTTTAAAAGTGACATTTTCAATTTCAAAACCAACTTCACCAAAATATGAATTTTAAATTGTACATTCAGATACCATAAACTCTACATCTCTGTCTTCTCCCAATGGGAAATAACACTTAAAAGCTATTTCAAGGCAATCTCCATGTTACACTATGGGAGAGATAGGCTGTGTCATGCTGAAAAACAAATTTACCAGTATTTCACTATCAGGACATGTAGAACACATCAATACATGTTCTACCTTTTAAACAAACTGCCCCTGCCCATGGGACTGCCTTGGGCCTACCACAGGGGTGATATACATGTAGTAAAAGGGAAGGTTTGGGACTGACAAGTGGGTGCATTTCCCAGATCGAAATGGCAGTTTGAAAATGCCCACACAGACACTGCAGTGGCAGGTCTGAGACATGTTTACAGGGCTGCTCATGTATGTTACACATGCAGTGCTGCAGACCCACTAGTAGCATTTGATTTCCAGGCCCTGGGCACAGATGGTACACTATACTAGGAAAGTACTAGTAAGGCAAATATTCCAGTCATGGGTAAACCAATCAGCAATACCATTTAGACACAGATACCTTGAACTTTAGTACAGGTCAGCAGTGGTAAGGTGCTGGGAGTCCTAAAGCTAGCAAAAACTAAATGAAGCACACAGTCAAAAATAGGAGGACAGAAGCAAAAAATGTGGAGATAACTCTGTAAAAAGGGCCATTTCCAACAATGATCAAAAATGTTCCAGCTGTCATCAAAGGAGATGGGGACGTAGGCCCTCATTACAACCCTGAGGTAAATGCCGCCGACCGCCATGCTGACAAGATACCGTGACCGCAGCGGTATACCGTTACGGGTATTATGACCCACACAGAGAAATCCGCCACTATACAGACACCCACACAAGTCCGTCAGCCCAAAGGTCAGTGATAAACTGGCAGTACCAAAACCCACACCGTTACGCCAGCAGAAATACGCCCACAGCATCAGGACCCACGAATCACAGCGGCGGTCTTTCAACCGCGGTAAACCATTAGCAGTACACACCGCCACGCTCAAAATACACACACACTAACAAAACTACACCACATTGGACAATTCAAAATACACACACCTGACACACATACACAAACCACACCCAATCCAATATAAAAACACACACCCACACTCCCCACAATCCCTGACAACGAAAACAAATTATTGCCAACTGACAGAGAGACAAGCCAGGACCACCCACTTATTCTGAGCCGCATAACACCATCACCCATACACCATCCATGTACCTCACAGCACACACCCCTACCCATCACCCCACACACCCTCACACACACTACTCACACTATGCACCCCAAAGACACCCCAGGTATTCAGAGGAGGAGCTAAGGGTCATGGTGGAGGAAATCATCTGGGTAGAGCCACAGCTATTCAGATCACAGGTGCAGCAGACGTCCATTGCAAGGAAGATGGAGCTATGGCGGAGAGTCGTGGACGGGGTCAACGCAGTGGGACAGCACCCCAGAACAAGGGATGACATCAGAAAAAGGTTGAACAACCTACGGGGGAAGTTGCTTTCCGTGGTTGCAAGACACCAGGTAGCCGTACAGAGGACTGGCAGTGGACCCCGACCTCCTCCCCCACAACTAACAACATGGCAGAAGCAAGTCTTGGTGATCATGCATCCTGAGGGCCTCGCAGGAGCAGCAGGAGGACTGGACTCTGGTAAGTCAAATATTTACTACTTTATCCCCCACCCTACTTGCATGCCATCACAAACTCCCACCCCTACCCTCACCCCCATCACTCCACCACCTCATATATACCCCACCATCACAACCCACTCATCCCAATACCAAGCCCTGCATGCAACAACAATGCATGGACACCCATCACAGACCTGCATGGACACCCATCACCACAGCATGCACACTAGTGACCATCACTTAGCCAACCTAATCACAACTCACACAACCCAAAGCTGCCTTGCCAATAATAACCATAGAGGGAAATATACCCATGCACAAGATGGCACATGCAGTAACAATAACACTGCATTTACATCCCCACAGGACCCCCACTCAACGTCACCGGAGAGGAGGTGCCACCAACATCCAGTCCCCCCACAAGAAGAGGCCCAAAGTGATGACAGCAGCTCTGCACGCTTGGATCACGATGACCAACCTGGCCCATCAGGGACCTCTGGACAGTCAGTTACCCTGCCACCCTTCACAGAGCCTCCCCACTCAGGAAACACCAGCACAATACCCACCCAGCGAGCCCATACCTCTGTCCCCAGGACACCTCAATCAGCAGTGTGTCCACCACTACAGGGACCCCAGGCAACCCCACAAACCCAAGACAATCAGAGACCTGGAGTCAGTGTCAGTGGGCACACGGTTCAGGGGACAGAGGCACAGGACAACAGGGAAGCTGGGAGGACTGCGGTGTGACCGGGAAAGGACAGGCACAATGAACCCACTCTCCACTAGGCACTTGCAGGGATCCTGGGAGCATACCACCATTCCCAGGAGACCATGGGCCAGATAATGTACAAGTTGCAGGAGACCCAGTGGCTGCAGGAGGGACAGTACCTGGGGATCAAGAAGGACCTGAAAGACATCCATACCACCCTGGTCACCATTGCAGGGGTGCTGGCAGTAATGGCCAACACCATGAGGGTGGCTATGGCACACCAACGGGCCCCTGACACTAGCCAAACCAAAGAACAACCCTCCACATCCGCCGGCGCTAGTGGACAGGAGGCCCCGCCACAGAAACAACAGGCCACAAGCACCCCACCCCCTGCAGGAGAACCACCACACAAAAGGTTGCTGTGATCCAGACAGAAGCCAGAGATACTTGCCAAGACCCCCGCCAGGAAATAAGACTCTCCTGATAGTCACCTTTCTGTCCCACTCTGTTACCCTGTCCACCTTTAACTGCTATTGCTCCCCTTTCTATAGCCCATTGAACAATGCACCTGTGATACCAGTAGACTGGACTCTACCCTGGACTTTCCTCCATCATCAACCCAGCCCGTTGCAATACCCCCTCCACTTATTAGCAAATAAATAAACACCCTTGGAACTAATGCAAGTCTGGAGTCTGTCAATTGTTTCAAATATGTGTTTGTTTAACAAGCTGTAAACATTGCAATTCAACTGTACAGTCATGTATACATAGGTATGGCCTGTAGTGGGTAGCAGGGAACACACCAGGAGCCAGAGTGGGGCACAGATATCTGAAAATAGAGAGGCCAAAGGGTACAGTAAGTGGCCAAACAATATTGAAAATCAGGCTGCCATGTACAATGTCCAACACAAAACTGCAATGGAAAGTGAAGTTACAGTGTCTTACCTGTGTGTCACTGGAAGTATTGTCGATTGAGTGAACTTCTTTTGTCCACATCTTCTTCCTCTACCTCCTCTTCCTCACTGTCCACAGGCTCCACAGCTTACACAAGACCTCCCCCAGCCTCATCTTCCTGCAAAAAAGGCACCTGGCGTCTCAAGGCCAGGTTGTGCAACATGCAACATGCAAAGATGATCTGGCACACCTTCTTGGGAGAGTAATACAGGGATCCACCTGTCAGATGGAGGCCCCGGAACCTCGCCTTCAGGAGGCCAAAGGTTCTTTCAATTATCCTCCTTGTTCGCCCATGTGCCTCAGTGTAATGTTCCTTTGCTTTTTTCCTGGCATTCCTCACTGGGGTCATTAGCCATGAGAGGTTGGGGTAACCAGAGTCACCTGCAAATATTCAAGGGATATCTGATAAACAGACACTCACCCTTAGGGCCAACCTCACACCCATATACCTACATCAACTGGGTGGGAACCATGGGCTCACCTATTAGCCACACCCTGCGCCTCTGGAGTTGAGAAATCACATTTGGAATGCTGCTATTCCTCAAGGTGAAGGCATTATGCACAGAGCCAGGATACTTAGCATTCACATGGGAGATATACTGGTCCACCAAACACACCATCTGCACATCCAGAGAGTGATAGCTTTTTCTATTCCTGAACATTTGTTCATTCCTCCCGAGGGGGTGGGGGTGGGGGGGAATGCTTCATGTGTACCATCAATGGCACCAATGATGTTGGGGATATGTCCCACGGCATAGAAGTCAGCTTTCACTGTGGCCAAATCCTCCACCTCGGGGATTACGATGTAGCTGCGCATGTGTTTCAGCAGGGCAGACAACGCTCTGGTCAACACGTTTGAGAACATAGGCTGTGACATGCCTAATGCCATGGCCACTGTCGCTTGGAATGAAACACTTGCCAGGAAATGGAGCACTGACAGGACCTGCACTAGAGGGGGGATACCTGTGGGGTGGCGGATGGCTGAAATCAGGTCTGGCTCCAATTGGGCACACAGTTCTTGGATTGTGGCCCTATCAAGTCTGTAGGTTGGGATAATGTGTCTGTCATTTTCGCCAGGTCGACCAGGGGTCTGTACACGGGAGGATGTCTCCATCTCATATTCATCCTCAGCCGTTGAAGTCTAGGGTGAAAAACGGTGAGCAGAGGGTCATATTCACACATATGTTGAAATAATGATGCATTACTTCCTTTACAGAAACAGTATAAGAATTTGAGAGTCAGTTGATGTGCCAATGTCTGCTGTGACGCAGTTTGGTGCCATAGCCTGTGCCCCCCCGAAATGGCAGCAGCCTGACCTCTGAGGAGAGACAAGTGGAAATGAGGTAATTCCGCTGGCATTGTGCGCCGTAGCGGTCGGCGGTCAACGACCGCCACACAACTTCGCATTGGTTAACATTGGGCCCTATGGGTTCCAGGAGCCAATGGTGATATACGCCACAGTGACGGTATGCACCGCCGCGGACGTGACCGCCATTTTCTATCTGTTCACTCACTTGCTACCGGACCTTCAATAGGAGAGGACCTACACTGCAAGTGCTGCTGTGACCTGTGTCTGGAAGCAACAATAGCTCAAGTGTCTGGGGAAAGGGCCCCTGACTTCACTTCGGAGGAGTTGGAGAAACTGGTGGATGGGGTCCTACCCCAGTACACTTTACTCTATGGCCCTCCAGACAAACAGGTGAGTACACTGTGAGCATGATGCGTGGGCCATGAATGTATGGAGTGCTGTGTGTGTGTAAGCCTCATGTGGGGGGGGCTGAGGGGTCCTGGGCAGAGTGCTGCATGTATGGTGGTCAATGTATGTGCGTAAGGGGATGGAAGGGATATGGTAGGCCACGAGTATGATAGTCCGGATGGTATGACAAATCCCTTTTCTTCTGTCTTTTTCCTGCAGGTCAGCGCCCATCAGAAAAAGGGTATTTTGGCATGCCATCACCAAGGAGGTGCAGACCCTGGGGTCTCTGACAGGCGGAGCACCCACTGCTGCAAACGGTGGGAGGACCTGCGCCGCTGGGCAAAGAAGACGGCGGAGGCCCAGCTGGGGGTGGCCTCGCAACGAGGAAGGGGTGCCCGTCGTACCCTGACCCCCCCGATGTTCCACATCCTGGAGCTGGCCTCTCCGGAGTTGGATGGGCGCTTGAGGGCATCACAGCAGCCACAAGGGGGTGAGTACATATTCAGAATCATGACTTTGCACGTGTTAAGGTTTTGCCTGGGTGGGGGTTGTGGGCTGTGAGTGCCCCTAGGCCAGGGCAAACATGGCAGGGTAGGTCCCTTGTTGGGCAGGCTCTGAAGCACTACAACCCCAATAGTGTTAGTGGCCATCTACTACTGTGCAGGGTCCTGTTTGCTTCAGGTGTGCAGCTGATGCCGTTATGCTATGTACCCCATGGGCTGGTGACTAGCTTTGTAACTGGTAGTACATGGCCTAGTGCATAGGGCTGCTCCCTGTGTGTTTTGTACACCAATGGTAGTGTTGTTGCTGGCATTGACCAAGTGTATCCTCTGTCCCTCCCCCCTTCTTGTTGTGTCACCCTGTTCTTGTGTGCATTGCCATCATCTGGCGGAGGAGCAGAGGCACCAGCGATGGAGGGAGCTGCATCCCACATGGGTCTGGAGGCCGAATCCACCGACGGTGAGGGCACCAGTGGGACAGAGGGTGAGGGGAGCACCATGACGGAGACAGGAGGGGACACTATAGACAGCAACTCCTTCTCCGATGGAAGCTCCCTGGCGGTGGCGGACACTTCTGTGCCCACCCCAACAAAAGGTACAGACGCCACCCCCCTTACCAGCACCGCCCTCCCAGCAGCCCCTCAGCATATTTCCCGTGCCCGCTCACCCAGGGGGGTAGGCATCTCCATCGCCCCAGGCACCTCAGGCTCTGCCCCAGTCAGCCTTGATGCCCTCAGTGAGAAGGCTATTGACCTCCTGAGATCCCTCACTGTTGGGCAGTCAACCATACTGAATGCCATCCAGGGTGTCGAATGGCATATGCAATTAACAAATGCATACCTGGAGGATATTCACTCTGGTGTGGCAGCCCAACAGAGAGCATTTCAGGCTCTTGCCTCCCCACTGAGGGCAGCCATTGTCCCTGTCTCCTTCCTCCCCCCTCCAACTTCCTCTACCCAGTCCCAATCCCCTCAACCCCAACCTATCCCAAGCACACCTTCAGACCAGCATTCACCCAAATCAACACACAGAAGTGGCTCAGGCAAACACAAGCACCATCCCCATGCAGAAACACCAACATCCACTGCCTCCACTGTGCCCCCTCCTCCTCCTCGTCCACCTCCCTCCCAGTAGCATCTCCACTCACACCTGCATGCACTACATCCTCATCCACTACCTCCATCACCAGCACGCCTATCACTACACTTCCCTCACTGGCAGTCACCACCCCCACATCCATGCACACGTCCCCTGTGTCCTCTCCCACTGTGTCTGTGACCCCTTCTCCCAAAGTACACAAACGCAAGCACACACACACCCAACAGCCATCCACCTCACAACAGCATCCAGCTCATGCGCCTGCACCCAAACACAGCAGACTGACACCTTCTATAACCACTCCCTCTACCTCCACTCCCAAACCTTCACCCTCTTCCCGCCCCAATGTCCCTAAGAAGCTTTTCCTAGCCAACATTGACCTCTTCCCTACCCCCCCATCCTTCACCTAGGGCCAGGGTGGCCAGAACCCAGACCAGCACCTCAGCTACCAAGTCCATGTCCGCTGTGGTTTCTGCAGCTGTCAGAGGCTCTAAGGGGGCACCCATCAGCCCAGAAAGTGTGCCACCAACCCCTGCCAAGGCCAAGAAGTTTCCGCCACCTGCCAAGGGCAATAAGGGGACAGCATCCAGCAAGTAAAAGGAGCCACAACCACCCAGCATGGCCACGTCAAAGACTCCAGCTGGCAGACCCAAGGAGACACCACCATCTGCCCTGGCGCAGGAAGGGGCACAGAACACCAGTCAAGGCACTTCAGCCTTCCAAGCCTGCAGGTGAAGGCCTGGTGGCTACCAGCACAACAGCCAGCACCGCCACCTGCACCGCCGCAAGCACCGCCAACTGCACCGCTGAAAGTAGCACCACTGCCAGCAGTGGCAGCCCCAGTGGGCAGCTGTCCGAGGCTGCAGGGGAAGGGCTGGAGCCTCCCCCCACCACTGGCAGCACCGGCACCTGCACCACAGCCAGCACCGCCACCTGCACTGCCGCAAGCACTGCCGCAAGCACCGCCACCTGCACCGCTGAAAGAAGCACCATTGCCAGCAGCAGCCCCAGTGGGCAGCCATCCGAGGCTGCAGGGGAAGGGCTGGAGCCTCCCCCCTCCACTGGCAGCACCCCCACCAGCACTGGCACTACCACCACTGTGCAACCGTAGCATCCAGCAGAAGGACTGTAGTCCTGCCTCCTTGGAGTATCATACATCTTGGCCACTGCAAATCTCGTGGGTCTGACACCCAGGTGAGGGACTGTGACCTGGTACTCCCCAAGTGATGCATAACTGGACACACAGCCCCCTCCCAGTTGAAGTAGGTATATGGGTGCGGAGTTGGCCCTAAGGGTGAGTGTCTATCTAACAGGTATCCCTCGAATATTTGCAGGTGACTCTGGTTCCCCCAACCTCTCATTGCTACTGACCCCAGTGAGGAATGCCAGGACAAGAGCAGAGGAACGTTACAATGAGGCACATGGCGAACAAGGAGGATAATTGAAAGAACCTTTGGCGTCCTGAAGGCCAGGTTCCGGTGCCTTCATCTGACAGGTGGATCTCTGTACTACTCACTCAAGAAGGTGTGCCAGATCATCATTGCATGTTGCATAACCTGGTCTTGAGACACCAGGTGCCTTTTCTGCAGGAAGATGACACTGGGGATGTCTTGTGGCAGCAGTGGAGCCTGTGGACAGTGAGGAAGAGGAGGCAGAGGAAGAAGATGTGGACAACAGAAGTTCACTCATTCAACAGTGCTTCCAGTGACACACAGGTAAGACACTGTAACTTTACTTTCCATTGCAGTTTTGTGTTGGGCATTTTACATGGCAGCCTGATTTTCCATATTGTATGGACACTTACTGTACCCTTTGGCATCTCTATTTTCAGATCTCTGTGCCCCACTCTGGCTCCTGGTGTGTTCTCTGCTTCCCACTACAGGTCATACCTATTTATACATGACTGTACAGTTGAATTGCAATGTTTACAGCTTGTTAAACGAATACATATTTGAATCAATTGACAAACTCCATACTTGTATTACTTCCAAGGGTGTTTATTTATTTGCTAATAAGTGGGGGGGGGAGGGTATTGCAATGGGCTGGGTTGATGATGTGAAAAAGTCCAGGGTAGAGTCCAGTCTATCGGTATCACAGGTGCATTGTCCAATGGGCCATAGGAAGGGGAGCAATAGCAGTTCAAGGGTAACAGAGTGAGACAGAAGGGTGACTATCAGGAGAGTCTTATTTCCTGGCAGGGGCCTTAGCAAGGTTCTCCGGCTTCTGCCTGGATCTCAGGGACCTTTGCGTGGTGGTTCTCCTTCTGCAGGGAGTGGGGTGCTGGTGGTCTGTTGTTCCTATGACTGGGCCTCCTGTCCAACAGCGCGGGTGGAGGTGGAGGGCTGTTCTTTGGTTTGGCTAGTGTCAGGGGCCCGTTGGTGTGCCATAACCTCCCTCATGGTGCTGGCCATGTCTGCCAGCACCCCTGCAATTGTGACCAGGGTGCGGTGGATGTCTTTCAGGCCCTTCCTGATCCCCAGGTACTGTCCCTCCTGCAGCCGCTGGGTCTCCTGCAACTTGTACATTATCTGGCCCATCGTCTCCTGGGAATGGTGGTATGCTCCCAGGATCCCTGCAAGTGTGTGGTGGAGAGTCGGTTCCCTGGGGCTGTCTTCCCCCTGTCGCACAGCAGTCCTCCCAGCTTCCCTGTTGTGCTGTGTCTCTGTCCCCTGAACCGTGTGTCCACTGCCACTGACACCAGGTCTCTGATTGTCTTGGGTTTGTGGGGTTGCCTGAGGTCCCTGTAGTGGTGGACACACTGCTGATTGACGTGTCCTGGGGACAGAGGTATGGGCCCACTGGGTGGGTGCTGTGCTGGTGTTTCCTGAGGGGGGAGGGTCTGTGGAGTCCTGGGACTGTGGCAGGGTAACCGACTGTTCAGAGGTCCCTGATGGGCCAGGTTGGTCATCGTGATCCAGGCGTGCAGAGCTGCTGTCATCACTGTGGGCCTCTTCTGGGGGGACTGGATGTTGGTGGCACCTCCTCTCCGGTGACATTGAGTGGAGGTCCTGTGGGGATGTAAATGCAGTGTTATTGTCATTGTATGTGCTATCTTATGCACGGGTATGTTTCCCTCTATGGTTGTTATTGGCAAAGCAGCTTTGGCTTGTGTGAGTTGTGATAAGGTTGGTTAAGTGATGGTCACTAGTGTGCATGCTGTGTTGATGGGTGTCCATGCAGGTCTGTGATGGGTGTCCATGCATTGTTGTTGCATGCAGGGCTTGGTATTGGGATGGGTGGGTTGTGATGGTGGGGTATATGTGAGGTGGTGGAGTGATGGGGTGAGGGTAGGGGTGGGAGTTTGTGATGACATGCAGGTAGGGTGGGGGGGATAAAGTAGTAAATATTTGACTTACCAGAGTCCAGTCCTCCCGCTACTCCTGTGAGGCCCTCAGGATGCATGATCGCCAAGACTTGCTCCTCCCATGTTGTTAGTTGTGGGGTAGGAGGTGGGGGTCCACTGCCACTCCTCTGTACGGCAACCTGGTGTCTTGCAACCACGGAACACACCTTCCCCGTCGGCCGTTCCACCTCTTCCTGATGTCATCCATTGTTCTGGGGTGCTGTCCCACGGCATTGGCCCTGTCCACGACTCTTCACCATAGCTCCATCTTCCTTGCAATGGACGTCTGCTACACTTGTGTTCCGAATAGCTGTGGCTCTACCTGGATGATTTCCTCCACCATGACCCTTAGATCCTCTTCTGAAAACCTGGGGTGTCTTTGGGGTGCCATGGGTGTAGTGTGAGTGGTATGTGTGAGGGTGTGTGGGGTGATGTGTTGGGGTATGTGCTTTGAGGTGCGTGGATGGCGTATGGGTGATGGTGTTATGTGGCTCAGTTTGAGTGGGTGCTCCTGGCTTGTCTCTCTGTCAGTTGGCAATATTTTTTTTCGTTGTCAGGGATTGTGGGTAGTGTGGGTGTGTGTTTTATATTGGATTGGGTGTGTGGGTGTGTGGGTGTGGTGTGTGTATGTGTGTCAGGTGTGTTTTTTTTAAATTGTCCAATGTGGTGTAGTTTTGTTAGTGTGTGTGGTTTACCGCGGTTGAAAGGCCGCCGTGCTGATTCATGGGTCCTGATGCTGTGGGCGTATTTCTGTTGGTGTAACGGTGTGGGTTTTGGTACCGCCAGTTTATCACTGACCTTTGGGCTGGCAAACTTTTGTGGGTGTCTGTATAGTGGCGGATTTCTCTGTGTGGGTCATAATACCTGTAACGGTATACCGCAGCGGTCACGGTATCTTGGCGGCCGTCACCACGGCAGTCGGCAGCATTTCCCACAGGGTTGTAATGAGGGCCTTAGTCTTGTTATCCTGAAAACATGAGGGAAGTTAAGGGGCCGGGGCAGCATCCCCTGACTTACTGGCTCAGGCGGAGGGCCCCAAATGGAATCCCCATGTCATGTATTTCTTTTTTAAGTTCCAATTTTGCCACAGAACTTGCAGACCAGGAGGCTGGGCTTGTGGCCATCCTCAGAACAGCCTCTTTCATCCAGAAGCCCTCAGCAAGAGCTCTTGAACGGTTGGACATTTGGTTTGCGAATTATGGTTTTCATGGCTGTTGTGCAAGTTATGGATTGTAGTCCCAAACAAACCAAAACTAATGAATTTCAGAGTGCTTCAGTTTTAATGTGATTATTTATCTCTCTCTCTCTGTACATATATATATATATATATATATATATATATATATATATATATATATATATAAATATCCACATGCTCGAAAAAAGAACAACTTTCAGCCCAAGAGGGGTGGTGCAAGAACCGGCACGAGCAAGCCGGTAATTCAAACGTCACATTCTTGACAGGATTTGGGTGAAGGGTAATTATCCCTGTATGTATACTGATAGAAATATGGATTTACAATGTTTGATGTGTTTTTATTCCAAGTAGGACTTTAGTAAATAATATATGTTTATTTATCATATGGTCCGGGGAATATTAACTTGGTTATGTTAGATTGTTTTTTCCTGTTCTATTTCACTTTCTCTTGTGGGTAACATATAGGGATATGAATTCATCATGTCTAGTCGAAAGGTTAAATATTATAAATTAAAATCCATAATAGAAATTAATAGAAACCAATAGCTGCTATTTTGTTAGGTATTGCTTGGTATTAAGATCTGCACATATATTGAGCTTATTTGGGTGGGGGCTGTTAGTTTTATTTTCTCAGCTCTATTTACTTACTTATTTTCTCATTTACACATTCACTGTCCTATTTCTATTTTTATGGTGGGGGAGTATTTAAATTGAGTTTTAGTGGTGGTAATTATCATGTGACCAAGGCTGCTGTGTCAGCCAAAACGCGTAGTGTGTTTTTGGAATAAACCTAATTTTCTTTTCCTTGAATCCTGAGTGTGCAAGTACAATTTTTTTTCTCAGTGACATATATATATATATATATATATATATATATATATAGAGATAGATAGATAGATAGATAGATAGATAGATAGATAGATAGATAGATAGATAGATAGATAGATAGATAGATAAGAAAAGAAAATGCTGAAGCCCAGTTTCAGATAACAGCAAGGCATATACAGTATTCATATTGAAGAGGCTGCACACATTAAATCCTTACGCGTTTCGGCTGAAGTGCCTTGTTCACAGGTACAAAGGATTAGAATACCCAGGTGTGTTTATAAGCACATACACCTGGGTATTCTAATCCTTTGTACCTGTGAACATGGCACTTCAGCCGAAACGCGTAAGGATTTCATGTGTGCAGCCTCTTCAATATGAATATATGCCTTGCTGTTATCTGAAACTGGGCTTCAGACTTTTCTTTTCGTGGATGTTTCTGGCGGGATGCTCCGCCCCCGTCTTTTTTAAGCCGCCCTGCAGGGTTGGGGGCCCCCGACGATGGAGAATTCTTATGATATTTGCAATGGGGGGCATGACCCGCTTGCCGCCATTGAAGGCATTTAACCTGATATTTTGGATTTGGAGGCAAGAAAGGGATGAGAGAGGGAGAAGTTCTCTCTCTCGGCAGATTCGGATTTCTTGGTATGTGAAGTGATGTAACTAACGGCTGCAACACAATGAAAGAAGGATTTTTACTTATGAAAGAATTATACTGTAATGCTCGTGACTTTTGTATTAGTGAAATGCTCTGCACCATGTAGGTGAAATGAAAGAATACTGCGTTGACCTGACTCTATTTTAGCTTTATTGGAATATCAACGCAGTTAAGAATCAATACAGTGATTATACTTATGGTGCATTATGGGACATGTATGATTTTGTTATCAGTCACGTGACATTCGCTTTATAAGCACATACACCTGGGTATTCTAATCCTTTGTACCTGTGAACAAGGCACTTCAGCCGAAACGCCTAAGGATTTCATGTGTGCAGCCTCTTCAATATGAATATATGCCTTGCTGTTATCTGAAACTGGGCTTCAGACTTTTCTTTTCGTGGATGTTTCTGGCGGGATGCTCCGTCCCCGTCTTTTTGAAGCCACCCTGCAGGGTTGGGGGCCCCCGACGATGGAGATTTCTTATGATATATAGATAGATATAGATATATAGATATATATATATATTTTTTTTTTCTGAACCTCCTCGTTTTCTCCCAGTAGTTAGCCTGACCCCACTTGTGATGGTGGAACACAGTTGGCCTGGAAGGCCTGTACTGTTAAATCAAAACCACTTTTTCCATACAAACGAAAGACTGAGTGCACCAACAATTCTGAAGTGATTTGTTGTAATGTTCGCTGAGTGTTAGTGGACCTTAAAGATATCACCATAATACAAACATAAAGACATAGTTGAAGATTTAAACCCTGAATCTGTGCAGTCAGTCGGTTGACAATTACAGCATCTGGTAATTACTACTATCCTGATGTGGCTTATTTACTGGATGACGTTATACCTCATGTTCTGAGTTCCCTACTTCAGAATGAGGCCTAACCTGTGGATATAACATTTGATGCATTGAGTACTGAATGTTTATCATTTGTTTCTGAGCATTTTCTCCTAATACATTTCACCTTGTTTTTTGTGGCGAAATCTGTCAACGGAAAATTGTGCAGTATATTTATAGATACACAATTCAGAATCTGATTGGTGCACAAACTTCTATTTGCATTTTGATGTAAATTAAAGAAGCAAATTGGAATTATGGCCTGATTAGTGTCTGTAAAGTTACAGAAGGTAGGGATAGTCTGTCTTAACAGAGAATTGTACATGTCTCTATTGCTATTAATATGGCCCAGTGGTAATGCAGGGTTCAAGTATATTGTACTGCATTTTAATTGTATTTCTAGAAGGCTTAATATTCCTTACAAGATTCTAAAGCTTGCTCCTCTCTCTGTGAGTACTATGGATGGAGTGTGTTTGTCGTGCAACCTATAAAGGTTGTGTGTATGTTGTGCATGATGTTCAGAGTTGTGGTTTTCCAAGTGAAGTGTTGTCGCTAGAAGTGGATAAACAAAAAAAGTTACAGGGCTAGCTGAGCCCGAGCTGAACCAAGGGCCTGACTCGGATCTTAGGACCTGTGTATGAGCCGAACCCTGAAAATGTTTTCTATGTGAATCACACAACAAGTATCACATAAAATAAGATAAAGTTGTTCACAATTTAAAAAGGCGTATTTGTTTAACATGTGAAGCTTTGATATTATTCAGTCACAATATAGCACTGCACTGAGAAGTACTTACTAAAAAATATGAAGTAAAAAGTGTTTTGGTCAAACAAAATAGTTGCCTAGGATCACACAATTTAGGCGGTGAAGTTGTGATTTATCCAAGTTTTCAGGTTTCACTTTGTACAAATCAGCCAGGAAATGGTTATCTCTTTGTTTTTATTTATATTACAGCTTTTTTTACCTCTTTGTGACCGCTTAAACTTTTTCTAATATAATAGCGCCTTGGGCCTCACAGGCATTGGGAAAGCGGCTACGAAAATGATATTATAACAGTCTTGCTCGATTACATTTTGAAGCAAAGTTAGAAGTTAAGCTGTGACAAGGTACCACTGCACTTATTTGTCAATGGGGAGAGGTATTCTAATGATGCCTTTCATCTCTCTCCACCAAGTCTTTGACACCTTGCAAATGGGCTGAAGAAAGGTTAACCGGAGGGGGAGGCACAAGAAGAAAAAATAAAAATAAAAACACAAAGGTGTTTGGATGGCCTGTGAAGTACAATAGCTTCAGCGTACACCACTGCTGAAAGAATCCTGTGTCCTGGAAGCTACAGTAGCCCAGGCTACAGAGCACGGCGGGAGTGGGGGGATAAAGCCCTTCAAGCCCCATGGGCATTGCAAGACTGTTCTTCCGGTAGTCTGTGTGGTAGTCTGTGTATTGTGTCATGTGCGTGTGTTCACTAAAATGGGATGCAGCTAAAAGAATGACAATGGAATGATCAGGAAATAATGGTACGGTTCAATGAACTGAGGGAAAACCCATCTGAAAAAAGTTGTATCCCAGAGCATCAGATATATTCTCCTGCTTCTCTTAAGATTTTATTTTACTTTTATATGGGGCACACGTCAGAACATATTTGAATTGCCTCAGCATCATCCCATGACAAACCAGGTTGGTGATGAGCTGCTGTCATACTGAATTATCAGAAGTAACCCTTGAGTGATCCTTATGCGCTATAAAGTTAGGCAGTGAGGTACTGGGTTTTTCAGAACCGGTACTGATCCGGTAACCCAGCGGTGCCAGGGTACACCCAAAGACCTCGGGTACTTTCCTGATTCAGACTACAGAAACTCAGAGTCTTCTAGGTGAAGTAAAAGATCGAATTTATTGGCTGCAACCAATTGACAAGCGCCCTAGAAGTACAACAGCACGACTTGTATGTTCTCAGGAGACTGTGTGTCAATGCAAAATCAGGTTTCCTTATATACAGTTTTTTAAGCTTCAGGCAAACATTCTTGACATTTTGGTTGGTCATTCACATGTTTTCACTACAAAGGAAAAAACAGTGTCATGATGAAACCTCATATTTCATGTCATCCAACCCATAATAAATTACCCGGCAAGGCCTAGTATTTACATCAGATAAGTGTGGACCCCCAATAAAAACGGGCACCTCCCCCTCGTAAAGTAAGAAGAAGAAAAGAGCAGGTGCAGGTGGGAGTAAGATTAGGCAGGGTGTGTGAGCGATAATAAGGGTTTTATGACATGGTGTGCCTTGATGCTATCTGATTCGGCCACTGGGAGAGGGACTGACCAAACAGGTTTGGCCTGAGGCAATGGTTCCAGCTTGCCCAGGTCAGAGAAAAGTCAATCAAGGTGTACGTGTCCTTGGAATCAAATTCGACTGTATTATAAGCCTATGTGAGGGCAACTTTTAAAAATGGGAGCCACGAGTGCAGGACGAAAATGGCGATTTCGAGGTGAAAACGCTGCTGGAATTGAGCGAGAATGCTCATGCTTAGTGTACTAGTCATTATCGGTCTTTTGATACTAAAATCGTACTGTTGTGGCAAAGTAAATTACATGGGTCCAGAATTTTTAGAACCACAAACCCTCCTTTTGCCCTTACATAGGCAATAAACCTATTCTCATGCTAATCTGAGTCCAGGTCTATGTTTCTAAAGTCGTTGAGCTGTTGCTGTAACATCATCCTAGTATTTAGCTCGTCTCTTGGTGCAGGTGTCCTTATGCATGATGTAACACAGAAACCACATATCGCAGGAGCACACTGCACGCATAGACAGAACAGAAAAAGAATGGCCAATATCATTCCAATGACCATTAGAATCTTCCATCCCCATGCTGATATCAGTTCCCAGAACCATCCCATTAATGACCAATCTCCTTTATCTAAATGAATAGATTCGGAAATTCTATGCAGTTTGGAGATGGCCTGGTATACTGTTGGAGCGTTATCTGGGACAAAAACACAGCAACTCGACTGGATCAATGTACATACTCCACCCCGGTCTGCAAGGATGACATCTAATGCGACCCTGTTCTGAAGGGTCATAAGACGATCCGACTGGAGCTCAGCAGTCAAGTTACCAAGGGCACCAGCGGTTTCAGCCACGGTGGATTCAACCACTCTTATCAATTGCCTTATGCTCCTGCTGTTGCTTATTTGTCCCCAGAACGGCAGAAAACCCTTTACGAAGTCCCCAAATTCTTGTCCTGCAGTGTCTTCTTCACTGAAGACGCCTCTAACTATCCTTGTCTTGTGGTAATCTGCCGCTGCTGTGTAGGTAGGGGGCAACAGGAACGAAACGAAGCATGTGCCCGAAAAGTCAGGGGGCAACCATGTAAAGGCTCTATCATGGCAGATGAAATAGGTGCCCTTAGCTGCCAAGAGCGGAGGGGAGGTCTGAGATGCGAAGACATATGTCTCAGTGCAGACGCTTTCCCCTAGCTGAGCTCTGGGATTCTTGCCAGTACCTTGCAGACACAGGTGACCCTGATGGGGTACAACCCAAATCAGGGAAGATATCTTAGCTTGCTGCTTCTCACTCATTGTGGCTTCATATCCGGTCATGTTCCATCCTATATATGCCATCGTCTCATCTCTGGGGATAGTCTCGTAGGAGATATTGTCCTTCATCATGTCTATGATACCTTTAACTACAGCATTTTTCTTAGGGTTGTCTTCCGCAAAACGTAGGGGGTAGTGTGCATAGATGAATATCGTTCTGAATGCCCACACGGAACCATTGTGGCTAAAAGGCAGGATCAGATAAGGGATACCTTTATCTGCTGTGTGAGGCATAAGGCCACACACCCAAAAGTTAGTTGTATTTATCACTAGTTGGTGTTGGTGCAAAAGCTGGATGAAGGAGTTATTAATGAACTCTAGTCTCCTAGCAGATTCATGTTTAGGGAGGAGTTGAAAAGAATGTGGGGAAACAGTGGAAGGAGGAGGTGCAGACGAGGTAGTGGGTGCCAATATCACATTAAAACAGAATAAAATATATCCTATAAAAAACATAAGTATACTAAATAACATAAAAATGCACAGCAGCAAAAACCGTTTCCTGGTTATCGTTTCACATATTCTCTTCTTGAAACTCAGTCTTTTAACATGTTCTCCATTTTGGAAAGATTCCATCATCTAACCGTTGCCGCTCGTGGCGGTTGGTTTACTTCACTTAGGAGTGTTCTGAATGTTCCAGGCCGCCCTAGAACAAACCAGACCTGTAGACCTTGTGTCCACAGGCTACCCCCCTAAGTCTTTTCAGCCACGATCCTACAGCCGAACCCGGATGGAGGTTCAAAAAAATACAAAAAGCAAAAAATCATTCAAAAATATTGGAGAACTTTGCTAAAGAGAAGAAAAGTAAACTATTTTATTTGTCCTTTATTCTTGGTCGTAGATTATAACGGTTAGTCCCAGGTATCGTGTGGTCCTGAAAAAGGAGTTCAGGTTCTGTAGTGTCCAATCGAACTGACGGTGATACTGCTGATTGTAAAATGTCATCACTTTCTTTCTCAGTGAGTGTTCCTTTTATTCGTGCATCGCTGAAAGGAAGAAAACGTGGCACGGTTTCCGTCTCTGAGTCGGCGACACCTTCCTGGACCCACCGGTCACATGGCAGAGGTAGGGGTACCCTTTTGCAATGGGTCCCATGGATCCAGTGTTTCTTCCCTTCTACTCGAACAGCCGATCTTGTGGAGAGAAGAACGAGGTGCGGTCCGGTCCACCTGGGCTGCTCGTTTTTGGTTCGCTGAAAGTTCTTTATTAAAACCCAGGATCCAGGCTCAATAGGATGACCTGGAGATTCAGAGACCGGAGGCAAGGTGTCGTGGACCTGTTGATGTAAGACACGCAATTTAGCCGTCAATTCATACAAATAGTCAAGCAAGACAGGATGCTCTATCTCGCTAAACTTCTTGGGCCTAGGCACTCCCCATATATTGGCCGGGCGGCCAAAGACTATTTCGTAAGGACTAAGTTTCACACGTGAATGCACAGTCATTCTGGTTGATAGGAGTGCTAAGGGTAGAGCGTCAGGCCATTTGAGACCAGAGCTCGCTTGTATCTTGGCCAATTTTAGCTTTAGAGTGCCGTTACAGCACTCTACTAATCCAGCTGATTGGGGGTGATTTGCAGCGTGAAACTTTTGGTTGATGCCTAGCCCTTCGCATACTTTCTTCATCACTTGACCCACAAATTCACTTCCATTGTCACTCCAGATCCTTCTCGGCATTCCGAATCTAGGGAAGAACTCTTTCACAAGGGCTTTGGCTGTGGATAGCGCAGTATTGTCTTTTAGGGGATAGGCTTCCACCCATCTTGAAAAGGCACAAACAACAACGAGTACGTATTTTAAGTTGTTGCACCTCTCCATGTGGATGAAATCTAGCTGCAAAACCTCAAACGGATACGTAGGAGGTGCAAAATGACCAGCTGGAGTTGGGGTTCCTCTACCAGGGTTGTGTTTCAGGCATACCATGCAATTTCTAACCACATTTTCTGCGCACTTGGGAATTCCTGCATTTTGCCATACTGGGGCCAACAACTTACAAATCCCTTTCACACTGATGTGAGCCATTCCATGAGCCATTGTAACTACTGCAAGCACATACGCATCGGGTAGCAACCATCTTTGATGTTCTGACAACTCTTCCCAACAACCATTCGCATCCAATTTACCCGTACTTTCTCTCCACATACTCAATTCTCTCTCTGTGGCTTCAGCTTGAATCGACTTCACGCTTTCTATCGTGTCTTCACACATTCCAACATCACCAATCCATCTTGCAGGGCCCGCGACATACATTCGGCTCATCACATTCCTTGCTGTTTCTTTTGCGACCTCGTCAGCAAATGCATTCCCACGACCAACATCATCAGTCACCTTTTTATGTGCGCTACACTTCACAATCGCAACTTGCAACGGTAAAGTAAGTGAATCAAGAAGCTCATTTACCAACTGACCATGCTGTATTTTAGTTCCATGCGAGGTCAGGAACCCACGTTCCTTCCACAAACGCCCAAAACTATGGGCCATACCAAATGCATATTGGCTATCGGTATAGATAGTCACTTTCATTCCTTTTGATACTGTACATGCTCTTGTTAGGGCTATTAACTCAGCTGCTTGGGCTGAATTGTGTGGGATACGTGCAGCTTCAACAATCGTACCCAAAGTTGTCACAGCATACGCCGCAGTCGTGTCACCATTCGGGAGCTTAAAGCATGAACCATCCACCCACAAAGTACCATCACTCTTTGCAATGGGAGTGTCCAGAAGGTCTATTCTCCCTTTCGTTTCTTCTTCTGTTCTACGGAGACAATCATGTTGTTCAGAAGTATCTAACTCCGTCACAATTGGCAATAACGTAGCTGGGTTAAGTGTAGTGCATCTTTTTATATGTACATGGCTTGCTAACAATGTCAACTCGTAACCTGACAATCGAGCACTAGTTAAATGCTGTGTCTTGGTTCTGTTTAACAACGTGTCCACTGCATGTGGAACCATTACGATTAATGTGTTATTCATCACTAAACCAGCAGACTGGCGGATAGAAACAGCAGCTGCCGCTGCCGCTCTTAAGCAGCTCGGTAGTGCCTTAGCTACTGGGTCTAAGGTTGAAGAGAAATAGGCGCATGGACGCTCCATGTCTCCAAACTGTTGCGTCAAAACTGCTAACGCACAACCTTCTTTCTCATGGACATACAATGTAAAAGGCTTGCTGTAGATGGGGGTACCCAACACAGGAGCTAAACATAATGCATCACGTAATTCGACAAAACTTTTCTGACAATCTTCAGACCATGGGACGGGATTCGGTATATCTTTACAAGTTAATGCCACCAAGGGTTTGGCTATTAACGAAAAATTAGGTTATGTAATACCCAAGAAAGCACGCACTTCCCTTTGTGTTCTTGGCACACTCATTGCTGCAACAGCTCTGATTCTCTCTGGGGTCAGTTGCCTTCCCTCCTACGAAAAAAGATGACCTAAATAGGTCACTTCTTTTTGACAATACTGTAACTTTGAAAGGGACACTTTGTGGTGTAAATCAGACAAATGACGCAATAATGACAATGTTGCTTCTTTGCAGATCTCCTTAGTATCTGCGGCAACTAGCAAATCATCGACAAATTGAATGAGAGTGGCGCCATCAGGTAACATAAGAGTGTCAAGTTGTGCTTTCAAAGCCTGACTATAGATGGATGGACTTTCACAATAGCCTTGAGGAGCTCTCTTAAATCTGAAGCTTCGTCCTCCCAAATTGAAGCCAAAAATGTCCCTGCTCTCTTCTGCAATAGGGATGCTGAAGAAAGCATTCTTCAGGTCTATTACTGAAAACCAAGTGGCTGAAGCCGGAATCATTGTCAACAATGCAGTGATATCGGGGACGACTGGAAACTGTGGCACAACTATTTTGTTCACCTGTCTAAGATCAATTACAAACCTATAAACAGGTGGCTGAGTAGGGTCAGTATGCTTCAAGACAGGCAAAACAGGACTATTGCAAACGTTGCCTCTTGTCTCTTCAATTACATCCTTCTCAATCAGATCACGAATAATTGCCATCAACGCTTTTTCCCCCTCACTAGAGATCTTGTATTAGGGAATACGTGGCATTTTAACATTGGCTTTTAATGTTATTACATATGGCTGAATTTCCAAAAGCCCTACATCATTAGGTCCAGTAGCCCAAAGAGTATTAGGAAGAGACGAAAATTCTGGTGGAAATCTGTCCTTTGACAAATACATTGGTGAAACCACTTTCTTACCCAATGTGAGTTGCACTCCAGAAGGAGAGCAATACAATGTTGCATACAATCTCTTTAACAGATCTAGTCCTAACAAGTTCTCGCCACAACCTGTCGTCAAAATAAGGGGTGTTTCAAATTTACAAGGTCCAACAGAAAGAGATATAGGGTTAGAAATCGGATTTCTAACTGGGGCGCCGGAAAAACCTACTGATACATTTGTTTCGCCAGACAAAGGTGCGCCAGGGAGTTTTGAGTGCATAATAGAACTCTTGGTAGCACCAGTATCCAACAGAAAAGGTTCTGACACACCTGATGCAATCACCTTAACATAAGGCCCACTCTGATCTACCGGAACTGAAACAACTCCCTCTCTTTGTCTATGGCTGTCCTAGCAATCATTACTGTCCAAATGCTCACCCTCTGTATAGTAATCATCAGTATAGTACTGAGCCGTCCTACCAGATGCATTAACCTGTTGATCAAATCTGTTCATTGAGTTTTGAGGGAGGAATGGGCGCGCGTTCTGGGGAACATATCCACGTCCTCTTCCTCTAGGTGCTTGTGGAACACCTCGACCTCTTAAACCGGAAGTATCATTTGCGCGCTGTAGCAAAGCAGGGCAACTATACTTGAAATGACCCTCTTCCTTGCAATATGAACACTGATTGGGACCTACTGGGATACGTGGTTGAGCATACTCGGCTCTTTGCGGGTTTCTCTGAAACGGTTGGGGCTGATAGTTATTCTGATAGCTGTTCTGTGCACCACTATTCTGACCACCACGTGGCGGGTACGCTTGTTGTAACAGAACCTTCGTTTTCAAATCTTTTGTTTTCTTCTCTACTCTATCTCTCTCATCTTTATCTCTATTTTCGTAGTATTGTGCAGTAGCCAATATCTGCGCTGAAGAGGAAACTGCCCAAGAACTTTCTGAATCTTTTAACTTTTTACACAACTCAGGAAGCAGATTATGCACAAATTTATCGACGAACAAACGTTGACCACCTTCCGTGCTCATATCTTGACCACTGTGATCCACAAACGTTTCTTCAAACCTGGTGAAGAAATCTGATACCGTTTCTTCTTTCTTTTGCTTACATGCAGACAATTTATCTCAGTTTACACGCATCGCAGGCATTATAGTTTTCATGTAATTAATAATTCTATCAGGAAGTTCTGTCACTAAAGGCTCAGGTTTAGCACCACCAATTTGTCGGGCATCTGCAGCAGCAATATTGGCCCATGTGTCACCTAACTCTTGAGCATGGTCTGCATGGCAAATCTTTCCCCATAAAGGCTGTGGAACAACATTCCCAAACAACATGTCTATGTCAGCTAAATTCATAATGCAAGACCCCGCAGTCTGTGACAATTCCTTGTAATACCCTGTAGGATTCTTACGGGGATCAGGCAATGTCTGCTTAAGGGCTAAAACTTCAGCTCGCTTCCATGGAACGTGTACCCATACACGCTGGAAATGAGGCAGGACAGGTGGATTAGCATTTGGGTCCCCTTCCCTCCACTGTGGGGGAACTTCTCTCATGGGGTACTGTTTCCCTTTCTTTTTAGCAGAAGAATCATATTTAAACAATAACCTGAAAACACCTTCAGTCCTAAACGACAATAATGTCGCAACTGCTTTCTCGACATCTGAACCCACAATCAAACCTGTCGAAAAATCAAACCGTACACGACACAACTTAGGCGGATTGGGCTCCAAACCATTTTCCTCTAAATCCTCAGAAAGAAAAGTACACATTTTCTCAAAAACGTATCTCTGTTTCGGTTCTTCCCACTGATGGAAGACATCCATAACAGACTCTAGTTCATATCTCGCTGGTTCAGTAACCCATTTATGCGCCAAATAATTCAGTGTCTCTTTCTCCATACCATCAGGCAATTGGCTACGAAATTGCTTACGCTCTGTAACTGGGGTATTAGCTAATGACCCAAAGAGAGGGGATAAAAGACTAGTCACAGTGTTTGTCGTTCTCTGACGGATAGAGGGAGAGGTTGACAAATGAACAGGAGGAAAAACAGAATGAGACAAGGCAGAGACAGAAGCAGTGTCAGAAACAATACCAGGAGTGGTAGTCGCTATAGTAGTCAAAGTTGTAGGAAGTAAAGGCAGAGCAGATGTCAAAGCCGGTGGCCCTTGAGAAGGCTGCACCGGAGGAATAGGAACCAACTGAAGAATAGCTGGTGGGTGCTGGGGAGGAGCAGGAGGCAATGCAACCACTGGTTGTGCAACTAGAGGTTGCGGAGGTGCCGTTGCATTCTGCGCATAGGGTGGTGGCGAACTTAGCAAATGCGACATTAGGGGATCTTTTTCAGAGTCTTTTGCTGCATCTTGCTGAAGAGGCGACAAAACTGGATAGCATTTATCTACTGTCATTTTGTGTCGCCTATGCAACTGCTCATTCAACTGTTCTGCTTCGTTATCTTTAAACTGTATAGCAGCTTGCATAATCGAAATACCTTTTTCTCTCTTATTTTTCTTAGCTAATTTAATTTCCTTTTGCTTGGCTTCCTTACGCCATAAGCGGAAAGAATCAAACATTGCCGGCCAGGCTTTCTTCTTAAAAAGTCTAACTTCGAGGTTATCTAAGATTTCTGTGTCAAAGCTACCATTTTGGGGCCATTTTAAAACATAATCTTTTCTGGTGTAACGGATCCATACTTCATTATATGTGATGGGGCCTACTCCGTGCTTCACATATAGTTCATAAGTTGGAGTTCCAATCGGAGGAACCGGACATGAGTCCTCCAACCAGGAGTCCCTTTTACAACCAAGACAAAACAAATTTCCAAGTCTGCTAAGACCAGGCATCTTCGCTCACTAGTCTAGCTTCAAACTTCAAAGGATTATCGTTTACGATAGTCTCGTGAATACACGAGTCCTTCGGCTTTGGTACTTGCAAGTTCCAAATCAAAGTGATCCCGAAGGGATACCAAACCAAATGTCCAACTTAAGGACCAAACCAAGTGTCCAACTAAGGACCAAACAAAGTGTCCAACTAAGGACCAAACCAAGTGTCCAACTAAGGACCAAACCAAGGGGGTCATTCTGACCCTGGCGGCCGGTGGCCGCCAGGGCCACCGACCACGGGAGCACCGCCAACAGGCTGGCGGTGCTCCCGCCGACTTACCGCTGCTCGGGGGAATCCTTCATGGCGGCGGAGCGCGCTCCGCCGCCATGAGGATTCTGACAGCCCCTACCGCCATCCTGTTCATGGCGGGAAACCCGCCATGAACAGGATGGCGGTAGGGGGTGCCGCGGGGCCCCTGGGGGCCCCTGCCGTGCCCATGCCAATGGCATGGGCACGGCAGGGGCCCCCGTAAGAGGGCCCCGCAAAGTATTTCAGTGTCTGCCTTGCAGACACTGAAATACGCGACGGGTGCAACTGCACCCGTCGCACCCCTGCAACTACGCCGGCTCAATTCTGAGCCGGCGTCCTCGTTGCAGGGGCATTTCCTCTGGGCCGGCGGGCGCTCTTTCGGAGAGCGCCCGCCGGCCCAGAGGAAATGTTTAAATGGCCGCCGCGGTCTTTTGACCGCGGTGCGGTCATTTCACGGCGGTACCTTGGCGGACGGCCTCCGCCGTCCGCCAAGGTTAGAATCACCCCCCAAGTGTCCAACTAAGGACTGGGAGACGCTCCACTTATACTTAACTGAAAATATCAATGACGTCACCAGAAGACTCGTCTTATCGTTTCGCTCTACCAAAAATCAAGGGTCCAAATCAGGGCGATAGCCAGGGCAGCAGTCCTTCGTAGCCGTCGGGAAGCGGGGAACCTCGCAGCAAAGACTTTCGGACCACGTCGACATGCAGGGGTCGATGAAGTGGCGGCCTTCCTCCAGAATTTTCACACGAAGCTCCTCACGAACCTCAGGCTTGGACCGGTATCGCTGGTATCGCCCCACGTTGGGCGCCAACTGAGGTACTGGGTTTTTCAGAACCGGTACTGATCAGGTAACCCAGCGGTGCCAGGGTACACCCAAAGACCTTGGGTACTTTCCTGATTCAGACTACAGAAACTCAGAGTCTTCTAGGTGAAGTAAAAGATCGAATTTATTGGCTGCAACCAATTGACAAGCGTCCTAGAAGTACAACAGCACAACTTGTATGTTCTCAGGAGACTGTGTGTCAATGCAAAATCAGGTTTCCTTATATACAGTTTTTTAAGCTTCAGGCAAACATTCTTGACATTTTGGTTGGTCATTCACATGTTTTCACTACAAAGGAAAAAACAGTGTCATGATGAAACCTCATATTTCATGTCATCCAACCCATAATAAATTACCCGGCAAGGCCTAGTATTTACATCAGATAAGTGTGGACCCCCAATAAAAACGGGCACCTCCCCCTCGTAAAGTAAGAAGAAGAAAAGAGCAGGTGCAGGTGGGAGTAAGATTAGGCAGGGTGTGTGAGCGATAATAAGGGTTTTATGACATGGTGTGCCTTGATGCTATCTGATTCGGCCACTGGGAGAGGGACTGACCAAACAGGTTTGGCCTGAGGCAATGGTTCCAGCTTGCCCAGGTCAGAGAAAAGTCCATCAAGGTGTACGTGTCCTTGGAATCAAATCCGACTGTATTATAAGCCTATGTGAGGGCAACTTTTAAAAATGGGAGCCACGAGTGCAGGACGAAAATGGCGATTTCGAGGTGAAAACGCTGCTGGAATTGAGCGAGAATGCTCATGCTTAGTGTACTAGTCATTATCGGTCTTTTGATACTAAAATCGTACTGCTGTGGCAAAGTAAATTACATGGGTCCAGAATTTTTAGAACCACAGCAGTAGTGGTTTATGTAACCAACACCTTATTGCATTCTGGGAATTGTAGTTTAAATAGTTGAGCGGATGTGCGTGGGAATTCCCCAGTTACTTACTAATAATCTTTATTACCCTTAGCCCAGCTCGTCACAGTCATTATAAAGTAAGGTGGTGTTGTCTCGCAACCGGGATAAAGAACAGGAGGATCCTTGAAAGCTAGCCCCACCCTTCTAACCTGGGTGCCATAAAGGTGGATGGCACTCCTGGGCTCCTCCTTCATCTATACAAGCCCTCATCAAAGAACTGACAGTAGGGAGGGTGGGCGGGATGTAATGACTTTGACAAGGACAACATGGACTAAGAATAATGAAGATTACAGGTAGGTCACTGGGGTATTATCCCTTGTCCTTATCCCATGCATTACAAAGTGAGGTATACCAAAGCCAAGAAGTCCTTTGACAAACGGGAAGAAAAGAACAGAATGAATCACAGTATTTATGCAACACCCCAGGTTTTAATGCATTTGCAAATATCAGACTTCTCAACCTCTAAACCCATAAAGTGACCTGGAGCCAGAAGGCCAGAGCCAACGTTTTGAGAGGAAAAGGAGACTTCATCAGTATCCCAGGAGCTAGAAGAGCCAGGTACTTCAGAAGCAGAAACCATGACCTCTGTGACCAATGAGGGACTACAAGCATCACATCCTCTCCCTCCTGCTAGAACTTGAAGATAACCCTCTGGATCAATGAGAAAGGCGTTCAAGTCCATTCTCTAAGCTCCCTTTTCTTGCAGAACATGTAAAGATGAACACTGCCCCTTGTTTCAAACAGATCCAGAAAGGGTTTCCCAAATCGTCTGAAAATTTCTCTAAACGTCATCCCAGATTATTTTAACTCCTGTGAATTTGGAAACCTCCTGCTGAGGCTGTCTGCTACCACATTGTCTGTGCCATTGATGTGAACTGCTGACAGATGCAACAAACTGTTTGCTGCCCAGGAGCCTAAATGTGCTGATATTACATTTAGGGATCTGGAACGTGTGCTTCCCTGATGGTTGATGTAAGAGACCTCAACTGTGTTGTCTGTCTTTATTTACACATTCTTCTGAGACAGACGGTGATGGAAAACTTCAATGCTTTGAAGATTGCCATCAACTCCTTCCAATTCGATGACCTGCGACGCCCCAGAAAAGACCAGTTGAATTGGCAGGACTCGTCCAACAGAGTAACTCCTTAGTCCAGCTTGCTAGCATCTGTTGTGATGATTAATAGGAGATCCATGTGTCCCTGCACTCCCTTGGACACAAAGACCGAAATCCCCAGAAGATGCAAGTGAGGCACCACTGGCGCCATCATCTTGGTGAAAACCCTCAGGGCTGACTTCAGGCCGAATTGAAGAACTTTGAATTTCCAATCGAGATCCTCCAATGCAAACCTCAAGAATCTGTTTTGTTGGGTGCCAATGGGAATGTGCAGGTAAGCATCCATAGGAAACAGATTTAATATAAAGTGGTTGAGCAGGATCAGGGGAATTATCCTTTGTACGGTTTCTGTTTTCAATCTGATATCTTGAATGAAGTAATTGAGATTATTCAAATTGATAACCAGATGAAAGTCCACTGAAGCCTTCAGAACAAGGAAGAAAATTGAATAAATCCCTTGACCCCACTACTCTCTGGGGACATGAACAATTGTACCCTTCTTTGGAAGCAATGAAACCCATTCCATCAATGCCCTTTTCTTGATTAGATCTGAAGGCAGATTAGTATGGATGATCCCCGTGGGGACCATAATAGATAGGAAGTCTATCAGTTAACCCCTCTTCACCACCTGAAGCACCTAATGATTTGTTGCCAACAGTTGCCACTAATAAGCGAACTGTTGAATCTGTCTTCCAATCCTTAACACAGAAGCCTCTCTCTTGGCATAGTCAGGAGCACTGCCCTTTAGAGTTCAGAGCTGGTTTGTTGTTCTTAAAAGATTTGAATGAATATCTAGACTGGTCTAGATTCTGCTGCCTTCTTCAAGGGTGTCGAAATGATGACTTGAATTAAAAAAAACATGTGCCCTTCGAGGAATGGTATTGGAACGAGAAAAAATGTTTCCTTTCTTTAAAAATACGGTGCAGTCTATCCTCCAGCTCCACACCAAAGAGGCGAGAGCCCTATAACGGTGTCTTGAATGTAATAGCTCTTTATGCTGCATCAGCATTCCAGTCCAATAAAGGTTTTTTCTTGAAGTAATGGATGCTTCCCCTGCAAGAGCTGCTGATCTAAGAGTATCAAAGGAAATGTCAGAGAGGAATTCAATTTGATACTCTATGTCCTAAAGCAAGGAGAGGAAATCTGCCCCATTCTGAATGGCAGTAAACAAAGCCTTGAAATCTGTAATAAGAGATTGCTCAATGAAGGTCCCATAAATCCCTGCTCTCATTGCCACATGGGAACCAGAAAAAAACTTTTTTTAAGGCAGGATGTACCTTCTTGTCTGGAGAGTCTCTTAAAATATTCACTTTGCCATGGAGAGACAACCCACAAGATTTGCCACCACAGAGTCGATATAGAAACTGCCTGGTAAAATAGTGTCCACATTCTCAAGGGGATAACATTTTGACATTAATAGGGGCAATATAATTTTATCAGGATCATTCCACTCCTGTTTGATGAAATACTTGATGAACTGATGGATAGGCAATCCAGTACTAGATGGCCCTTGGTATTGGATGATGAGGGATTCCTCAGAGGTGCCAGGCTTCTCAACAGGAGGAAAACCCATATTTCCATTATTTATGCCAATACATTTCCAAGCATCACTACAGAAATATACTTCTCCTTGCAATCAGTAGGGATAGGGGCTTCATCAGAAGAATCCGAGTCGATAGACATAGGCAATGCTTCTGTACCTTTTGTTCCATGAGTGGAAGGTATTTTATCCATGAAGGCAGACAAGTTCTCTAAACAATTATACACATTCTTTCTTCTTCCTTCTCCCAATACTTCTTCCCATGTTTGAGGACTGACCAGGAAAGGAAGAATTAGTAGACACAGAGGGAAAAGAATGCCTCTTCTTTGCCAAATGCTTCCCCATAATGGCCAAAAAACAGCAGTAAAGCAGCACAAGTACTATGGAGATTCTCCAACTTTGGTTTTAAATATGCTGATTTCAGCATGCTTTCCCAGGCATTCTAACAGAAAGGACATGAATGCAAAAGCAGGGCTTCCATTAACGTGCATGAGCGAATCCCAGCACCTCATGCATGTGCTGACCAAAGATGCTCCCTCCCTTCACCCAGCTTAACAGAGGGAGTTTTAAGATAAACAAAGATGGCTGCATCCCAATATTCCCTGCCAAGCAAGGAAGGACGCACCCCGGGCTGAGGACAGCAGGAGAGATCACAACATCCTCTTTCCTCCTGTCAGCTGGTCCCCAGGCGGAGGCTCGCCGCTTTTCAAGCCCAGCAAGAAAGATGAGCCAAACCCCAAACAAAGCAAAGCTCCAGACCAGCAGGGACCTCTTCATACTCGTCCAGTCACAGGAACACAAAAAAACAAGAGGAGCCAGGAGTGCCAGGCCCCTTTATGACACCCAGCTTTAGTGGGTGGGACATGCCTTCAAGGATCCTCTTGTTCTTTGTTCCTGTCGAGAGGTGACACCACCTCACTTTGTAATGACTAGGACGAGGAGGAAGGATGTAGGGATAATTGACACCAAAGCACATTTCACAAACAACTTTATCGCTTAATTATATCAGCACCCATTCATGATTTACTTTATAGATTTCATGCGCTTAAACATTAGCATATCAGCATTAACATGGTATATTTTTGAGGGCTGAACAGAGAAAAAGAAATGCATATGCCTGCATCATTTCTCCTATAACTGGACTCTTGTTATTTCCGAAAAATTTTCCTACGGCTCGACCCTTGCTTCCCAGTCCACAGAAATAAACTTCTTTATTTATTGACGTTATTGATTTACAATATCACTGGCTGCAATACAGTCTACCTAGAGCTACCAAGCTGCTCTTCAAAGAACACTCTATAATTACATTACCTTATACCTGTCCATAACGTACTCAGACCTTGCTGAGTAGCATCATGGCTCCTTTCTGGTACCGATCTGAGTCTGTGTGTGCTAAAAGCAGTCCTACAACAGGGACTTGGAGAAAGCCTTGAGCAGGTGCTGTGCCGAGGTCCATCAATCAATCAATAAATCACATATTTGTAAAGCGCACTTCTCACCCGTGAGGATCTCAAGCCGCTGATGAGGGTAGGGGGGAGAAGGGGGGTGAGGTGCTGCTACTGCTCGAACAGCCAGGTCTTGAGAATTTTCCTGAAGGTAAAGAGGTCTTTGGTCTGGCGCAGGTGGGTGGGAAGAGTGTTCCACGTTTTGGCGGCAAGGTGCGAGAATGATCTACCGCCGGTTGGAGGTCGGCGGAGCGGAGATGTGGGTCGGGATGTAGGAGAGTCGTCTGTTGAAGTATTCTGGTCCGGTGCTGTGCAGTGCTTTGTGAGCCTGGGTGAGGAGTTTGAAGGTGATTCTCTTGTTGACTGGGAGCCAGTGCAGGTTTTTCAGGTGGTCTGTGATGTGGCGGTGGCGAGGGATGTCCAGTATGAGGCGTGCGGAGGCGTTCTGGATGCGTTGCAGCCTATTCTGGAGTTTGGCCGTGGTTCCTGCGTAGAGGGCATTGCCGTAGCCCAGCTAGCTGCTTACGAGGGCTTGGGTGACTGTTCTTCTGGATTCGGTGGGTATCCATTTGTAGATCTTTCGGAGCATGCGGAGGGTGTTGAAGCAGGAGGAGGAGATGGCGTTGACTTGCTGGGTCATGGATAGTGAGGGGTCCAAGAAGAATCCTAGGTTGCGTGTGTGGTCGATGGGAGTCAGAGTGGTTCAGAGAGTGGCAGGCCACCAGGAGTCATCCCATGCAGATGGGGTGGAGCCGAAAATGAGGACTTCCGTCTTGTCGGAATTGAGTTTTAGGCAGCTGCTCTTCATCCATTCGGCGAAGGCCTTCATTCCTTCGTGGAGGTAGGTCTTGGCAGAGTCATTGGTGAGGGAGAGGATCAGCTGGGTGTCGTCAGTGTATGAGATGATGTTGAGGTTGTGGATCGGGCGATGTTAGCGAGCGGGCCATGTAGACTTTGAAGAGGGTCGGACTGATGATTTCGGTGGCCGCCGAGCAGAATGGGGGAGGCGGACTCTCTTGGTTCTGCTGGTGAGAAAGGAGGTGACCCAGTCAAGGGCTCTGTCGTGGATTCCAGCATTGCTGAGGGGTGAGCATAGGGTGTGGTGGCAGACGGTGTCGAACGCGGCCGAGAGGTCCAGGAGGATGAGGGCCACGGTTTTGCCACTGTCCAGTATGGTTCTGATGTCGTCGGTGGCGACGATGAGGGCAGGTTCGGTGCTGTAGTTGCTGCGGAATCCGGATTGGGAAGGGTCCAGGGTGTGGTTCTCCTCGAGGAAGCAGGTTAGTTGTCTGTTGACAGCCTTCTCAATGACTTTTGCTGGGAAGGGGAGCAGAGAGATAGGCCGGAAGTTCTTGAGGTCCTTTGGGTCCGCCTTGGGTTTTTTGAGGAGGGCGTTGATCTCGGCATGTTTCCAGCTCTCGAATGTAGCGGACTCGAAGGAGCTGTTGATGATCTTCCGTAGTTGCGGTGCAATGACGGAGCTTGCTTTTTTGAGGATGTGGTGAGGGCAGGGGTTAGATGGAGCGCCAGAGTAGATGGTGTTCATGATTTCAACGGTGTTGTTGTCGTTGACAGGGGTCCAGGAGAGCAGGAGGTTGGTCGGAGGTGAATCTGTGGTGTTGGTGGTTGCCAGGGGGTCTGGGTGCTAAAGCTGTTGTGGATGTCTGCAATCTTGCGGTGGAAGTAGGAACCTAGGGAGTCGCAGAGATCTTGGGATGCGGGATGTTGTTGGTGTTGGAGATGGGGTTGAAGAGTTCACAGCTGATCATGGTTGTGTTACATCATCAGTGACTATAACCCTGTCTCTTTTGTTGAAGGATGATCAGGGCTTCAAGTGGGATGAAAAAAGTGGGAGGGGAGTCTCTAAAAGGGTCATGGTCTATATAATTATAGGTGAGGCTTAAAACATATATCAAATTTCTGTGATTTCCAAAGTGTGCCACCCAACCGGTATATTGGTGTCTCTCTGAGCTTTCGGTTATTGCATTCAGATTACAACTGACAAACACCTAAAAGCAACCAGGACTGCTGACTTTGTCAATGGCTGTCTCTGTGTACTCTGTAGAAAGGCCAAGGATTGGTGAACTATGTATTCTGAACTCCTTTTTGACCCACGTATAGGCAGTGTGAGAAACTTTCACTGCCTTCAGCCTCAGCTCCAGAGCTCTCAGTCATGGCTGTTATAAACACAAGGGGACTCAATTAAAAATATGCACTATACAAGACCAATATGCTACAGTGATTATGTTAATGTTTTTTTATTAGTGAAGTTAAGGACATGACTATTTGGCCCTATAGGGACCCATTTCAATGTGTGTTTTAAATTACTACCGGGTCAGAGACCAAGAGGGACCCAGCCCACACAAAGCCCTGGTGATGATGAAGGACAAAATGGTTGGTCTGTGGATTGCCCATAAGCATATATGCATGCACCAGTTTCCGGAGGTAAGGTGGGTGTGGTTTCAATCAGAGGTGAACAACATCAAAACTTATCAGACCATCAATAGGATTTTGCAAGCACATCAGTTACTGTTAGGTCCAATGTAAAACCGACCGTTATAAGGGATCAAGACAGATGTTTTCTGCTCACCTTATTTACATGATAATATCTGTCCTTGTAGTCATGCAGGAACTTGACTTCAAACACGCTACTCTAACATGTGATGTGTGGCACTTGCCGCAACTGTATTACATGTGAGCACAGGGTGGGTTTAAAACTATTGCACAGTGTTGGTTTCTGTGGTGTTGCAGCAGCCGTTAGTGAAGGAAGGCATGATCAATACAGGTACATCAACTGGACTGAACTCCTTGCCAGTCTATTCTTCTGTTCTTCTCTGACTCAGATTCAATCTGACAGTGGTGTTTTGATTACCGAGGCATGCATAACACTACAGTTTTCAGTTGTATGTGAAAGCTCTAGGCAGTGTAAATCCATAACTGATTTTGAAGTATTCTCAGGACTTTTATTCAGAAGCCTTATGTTTTTGTTTTTGGGCAGTATAGTAGTAGTAGTTCAAGAATAAAGCTTCACCCTTCTAATGTCCCTCCAGGATGAACTGTTCAGGCTGCGAGGCACAAACACCCCCCCCCCCCCCCCCCACCCCCCCCCCCTGGGTCTGATGCAGTGTAGTCAGTGTTCGTCATACCATTCTTACGTCATGAGCTTTGTCTCATTACATATATAAATTTACCTATGCTTCCCTAAAATAACAATTCTTCTGGACAGTTGTAAGGTGGAATCCCCCCCCCCCCCCCCCCCCCCCCCCCCCCCCCCAAAGAATTTACCCTCACCTATTCCTGTTTTTTTTTCTTCTGTCTTAGAAGAATGACTTAGATGTACTTGTCTTATGCAAGATATGGGTAGGTGTAAAACTTATGTTGTAAATTCCTGTTTTTCATGCTGTGTAATGATCATGTTTCATCTTCAGCATCTTGCTGAGCACTTAGGTCTCTGCTCAGTGGCTTTCCTCTGCTGCTCCCAGAACATTTATAGCACTGTTGAGCTTTCTTACTCCTTACTAGAGCAGGTCACATACATATACCTGTTGTATAGTGGAGGTGGACCCCCACCCCCCCCCCACCAAACAAACCACATTGTAGAATGCTCTTCTAGGGGTTAAAGCCCAACTGCATTGAATGATTGAGGGCGTACAAGCAAGATTTGCCTGTTACAGGGAGAGCTCCTCCTTGTATCAGACATGGCAGCTGTTCCCCAAGTGTTGACTGATACTTTGATATTAGGTAACAGGAGAAGCAGAAACCACTTTCCAATCCTTAGCAAAGGTGCCTCATTGTGCAGTTGCAATATGGAGCACCGCAAGCAGATGAGCAAGCTATAACAGGAGGTGGATCAGCACTCCATTGAAAGCTAGATAAGGGCCACCTCCATTAAAGAAGGTTAGACTTGTTAACTCTCTGATCAGGTTGCTAAGATATCTGAAGAAGACGTACAACAAAGGTGAAGATACCTGCAGGGAACAGATTTAGCTGAAATAATTCAGCACCTGCACAACAATTTGGCTTTTCCTGCTCCCTCTTCCAAAAGGAATGAAGATGAAGATTTTTTTTGTACAATACCAAAAGAAATAACCTGAGTGTATGTCCTAACATAGGCCCTCATTCCGACCCTGGCAGTTTGAAACCGCCAGGGTCGAGGGCAACGGAAGCACCGCCAACAGGCTGGCGGTGCTTCCAGGGCTATTCTGACCGCGGCGGTAAAGCTGCGGTCAGAAAAGGGGAACCGGCGGTTTCCCTGCCAGTTTTCCCCTGGCCCAGGGAATACTCGATGGCGGCGCTGCTTGCAGCACCGCCATGGGGATTCCAACCCCCTTCCCGCCAGCCTGTTCCTGGCGGTTTTTACCGCCAGGAACAGGATGGCGGGAACGGGTGTCGTGGGGCCCCTGGGGGCCCCTGCACTGCCCATGCCACTGGCATGGGCAGTGCAGGGGCCCCCTAACAGGGCCCCACAAAGATTGTCACTGTCTGCTTAGCAGACAGTGAAAATCGCGACGGGTGCCACTGCACCCGTCGCACCCCTGCAACCCTGCCGGCTCCATTCGGAGCCGGCTTCATTGTTGCAGGGGCTTTCCCGCTGGGCCGGCGGGCGCTCTTTTGGAGGGCGCCCGCCGGCCCAGCGGAAAAGTTGGAATGGCCGCCGCAGTCTTTTGACCGCGGAGCGGTCATTCGGCGGTTACCGCTTGGCGGGCGGTGCCCGCCGCCCGCCAAGGTCCGAATGAGGGCCATAATGTTCTAAGAAAGGTCTTGGCTGAGGAATGGAAACGTGGAGAAGACAAGCATTTCAAGATTTGTATTTCTAGGATCCCGCTCACAGATTTCAATGAGGAGTTTCCATCAGTAATTATAGTTGGCTGCTTGAAGGTGCTATCAATGATGCAAGGAGCAATTATGTCTCGATAAGATCTGCCTGCTGATGTTGCTGCTGATGTTGAATAAAAATAACGTAGAAGGAGCTCTTACAGAAATGTATTCACCTTTGTAGTCATACCATGGTTAAATTGGCCTCTCCCGTATTGGTGCATTTAACTTGCTTATAGGTCCCTACTATAGGATGTACAAAGTGTACACAGACCCGGAGTTAAATGCTACTAGTCGATTGCAGCACTTACTGTGCCATCCACTACAGTGGCAAAGCAAATATGAGTTCAGATCTATCCTGTGTAGCCTAACTGCTCCCTGATGTAAACCTTTCAGCCCACAAAGAAGGATGCATGATATTTAACAGTGTGACATGTAGCAAATTAATATTAACATGTACAGAAAAAGTTATTTTCACTGTGACAGGACTACCTGTCCTATGTAGAAAATCAAAGTGCAGACTAGAATTCTAATACTGCCAAGTAGGGAAAGGGACCTGAAAAAAACATGAAACAACAATTTGTAATCATTGTTAAAAATCCAATTCAAATGTAAAATAGGATATCTAACATTTAAACGTTGTTATATGTTTGCTGTTTGCACAACTATTATTGATAGATCGGTGTCATCTTTTCCAAAATGCAGCCTAGATGGTTAGGAGCATTAATGCACTGACTGGAGCACATTGCCGACCCGAAAAGAGGTTTTTGTCCTCCTGTATGTGTTTTTCTTCTCTTTCCACATTTTATCTGGTGAGCTCCACTTGTATTGCGCTCTATCTGTCTGCATGTTAAATTGCAACCACAGTTTTTAATGTTTTTATTTACTCGATTAAGCCACAATGATCCCCTTTTGCCCAACATCGTACTCAATCAGCCTATGTAAAAAGATAATTTGTATTCTACTCTTATGGAGCTATGCTAAGTTCATCCAGTTGAACATTTTCATTTTTGGGGTTTAATGTTTTTAATGTGTATGCAATCTACAGTATTCAGAATGCTCTGTTGGACGATGCAAATCTGCAAATAAGTTGTGCACTCTGTTTAAAAAAAAAACAAAACATTTTCTGGGTCATTTATGTTTGTATATTTATGGCCTATGGCCAAAATAAAGTTTTATTACCTAGTATATCTAACAAATATTACAGAAAGGTAACTTTAGAAATTTAACTTTTCCCTGACTGAAGCTCCTGGAGGCTAATTTGCTCAGTTCTTCAGCAGTAGCCCAGCCAGTGATTATCTATGAATAGGTGTGAAAAGCCTCCAGAAGCAAATAATAGGCTGACGTGAACAAGCAGACATGGCTCATCTTAACTCAAAAGAAAATGCATGGTAGAGCTGTAGGCCTCTTTATGACAGCACATTCTCACATCCTGTTTGCAAGGTCTGTTGAGCCTCATGTAACACTTGGGGTGCACTTGAAAGAGAGAGAACAGCATGCCAAGACAGTTCTTGTGGATTCCTTCTCTGGTTGCTGAAGGATTCTGCTTTTGTCTTACCAGAACTCTGTTTCTTAGTTTGTTGTTGGTACAGTGTGTGCTTCAAACTGAATTTCAGTGTTAGCTTTGGGAACACACTAAGGCCCATATTTATACTTTTTGACGCAAAACTGCGCCGGCGCAGTTTTGCGTCAAAAATATTACCGCTGGCTAACGCAATTTTGGTGCGCCGTGCGGGCGTCATATTTATACTTTGACGCACGGCGCGCAAACAACAGGTGGGAGTCATTATTTTTGACGCGCACCGCAGCGTCAAGTTGTAAAGGAAAATGACGTTAACGTGGCAGACATGACTGTGGGTCGATTTACGACACCGCAAACCGGATATGCGCCATTTTTTGACGCAATAGCGTCAAAAAAACCTACAAACACTGCCAGTTCACCAGAGGAGAGCCAAAATGGATCCCAGATGCCACTACAGACCCCAGGAAGATGACAGCAGACCAGGAACTAGCCAGGAGGACCCACACAAGAACCAGGACACTTTTAAGAAGAAAAGAAAGTGTCGCTTCAGTGCAGAGGAGCAGAAAATCCTAGTTAAAGAGGTGACGGAACACCAGCACCAACTGTTTGTCACATCAAAGTTGCCAATCAGTAGGAGAGAGGCCATATGGCAACAAATTGTTGACAAGATTAACAGTGTGGCTGAAGTACGCAGAACAGTCATCGAGTGCAAGAAACGCTGGCATGACTGCAAGCGCAGGACCAAGGAAAAGATGGCCAGGAACAGGAAGGCAGCACTGCAGACTGGAGGTGGGAGTCCAGCACACCAGGAGGCCCTGGACCACATGGAGGAGATGGTCGCAGCCATCATCCCTGAGGAGATCGTCACAGGGATTCAAGGACAGGACAGCGCAGACTACCACGAGACAACGCACATGCAGGGTAAGTCGCATGGGGAATTATAATGCAATAATGTCAACTGCAACCGGGGGGGGGGAAATACCTACTACACATTGCATGTAAGTCATCATATACATCGAGTGGCATGGGTAAAGGGGCACGGCATGGGGGCATGGCCTGCACAAACATAAGCTGAGGCACACCATTACACTACACCAACAACAGTCCCATGGGGGCATGCTGTCATGCCAACGATGGAGCAAAGGGAAAGCCACGACAGGTGGGAAGGCCACTACGTCAAACTGACATCCTGGCACTCGTCAGCCAACATACCTCCTACATTAACTAGGGCCCTATTAGCAATCCTCTAGCCTAACCGACAACTGCAATGTAACTGCAACAACAGTTGCCACTACCACCTCTGATCTGTGTGCAGCTCAGGTAGCCAATGGCAGTAACCTCCCCATGGAACATACATACCTAAATTAGGGGGTAGGATGACATCTGCAACAATCCCCTGAAACAAGACAAAGGCCCCAGTACACTCAAATGTCAATGCCCATAGTTGTCACAAACATCAGCCAATGTAAACAACAATAGGAGCGACACAGCACTAAGGACACACCCATGGTGCATATGTCAGGGTCCATCCTGTGCCTGGGTAACAAGGCAACATCCCAAATGTCATACTGCTCAGACAACAGCATTGAGGAGGGGACACATGTAACTGGTCACTGAAATACACCTGAACAGTCAGAGGAGGAAATAGGACACTGATACGACTATCAGGGCAATCCAATGTAACACACATTACCCAACATCAGCAGGACACATTAACAATGTCAACATCCATATTGCATCATAACATTGCCATGCATAGGATATGCAACATGTCAATTACAATTAAGTCGATGTGAACGATCAGGGATTGGGGCAGGTCCTGATAGTTAAGTGTGCTGGCAGGGCCATCAGAACACCCACAGCCAGTGAAAGGTCTCACCATGAGAATGGATATACACGGAGGGTCGAGTAGGACAAAAAGGTGGCAATTCTCTATTTGGCATAAAGCAACACCTAGAGGCAATGAGGCTGACAAGTCTGATAACTCAATAACATACATGTGACACACAGGTGGGCCATAGGCCTGAAACAATGCCCATCTGAAGGACTGCAGATATTAATACAAAACAAGATCACAAAGTGAATTCATCAAAAGGCAGGCACGTCACGTCAAAATTGTCACAACACAGACACACTAATTGTACCCTGTTTCATTGCAGAGGAAGATGGATCTCCTGCCGATATGCCTGTCCCAGATTTCCCTGATGACATGGATGACGAGACGATAAACATTCCCCAGGAGACCATCCAAAAGGTCCTTGAAACCCTCCAGACCCCACCTTCAGTCACAAGAAGGAACACAGAACAAGCAGCCATTGCAGAGGAACCACCCGCCACCCCAATTGTAAGACCTGCCAGCTCCAATACAGCTGAGGACTCAGACGACACTGGCATCAGCTTCGAGAGAACTGTAGTTGGAGTACAGCGGGAGCTGGCCAAGGAGGTGCGGGTGGGGATGCAAAATATGGCAGCCAGCTTTGAGGGGGTGCGTTCGTGCATGATGTCATCTACAGATCAGGCAGCAGCTATGCAAGCCCTAACATCTATCTTGCAGGAACTGCAGAAAACCCAGAAGGAAATCAGCACAGCTGTAATACAGTTGACACAACACCTACAACAGCAATCCTGTCAACGCGTGCACGAATGCAACATTGAACTCCTCAGGGCCGACCTGGCTGCCTACCATCGTGATGTGGCTGCTATTCTCAAGAACCAGCAGATCCTCCTTGCTGCAGTACTGCCCTTAAGACCTTCACAGGGAGAAGCGACCGGGTGTAGGAGGCTGGACTGGCTTGTAGTGAGTACCAAGGGGTACTTGCACCTTGCACCAGGCCCAGTTATCCCTTATTAGTGTATAGGGTGTCTAGCAGCTTAGGCTGATAGATAATGGTAGCTTAGAAAAGCAGCTCAGGCTGAACTAGGAGACGTGTGAAGCTACTACAGTACCACCTAGTGTCATATGCACAATATCATAAGAAAACACAATACACAGTTATACTAAAAATAAAGGTACTTTATTTTTATGACAATATGCCAAAGTATCTTAGAGTGTACCCTCAGTGAGAGGATAGGAAATATACACAAGATATATATACACAATAGCAAAAATATGCAGTATAGTCTTAGAAAACAGTGCAAACAATGTATAGTTACAATAGGATGCAATGGGGAAACATAGGGATAGGGGCAACACAAACCATATACTCCAAAAGTGGAATGCGAACCACGAATGGACCCCAAACCTATGTGACCTTGTAGAGGGTCGCTGGGACTATTAGAAAATAGTGAGAGTTAGAAAAATAACCCTCCCCAAGACCCTGAAAAGTGAGTGCAAAGTGCACCAAAGTTCCCCTAAGGACAAAATAGTCGTGTTAGAGGGAAAATGCAAGGAAAACACAAATCAGCAATGCAACAACGATGGATTCCTGACTGAGGGTACCTGTGGAACAAGGGGACCAAGTCCAAAAGTCACAAGCAGCTCGGAGATGGGCAGATGCCCAAGAAATGCCAGCGGTTGGTGCAAAGAAGCTCTTACTAGGCTGAAGAACTGTGAATACTGCAGGAACGACAAGGGCTAGAGACTTCCCCTTTGGAGGATGGATCCCACACGCCTTGGAGAGTCGTGCAGAAGTGTTTTCCCGCCGGATGGACGCCAACAAGCCTTGCTACACGCAAATCGTGCGTTTGGCGTTTTTGGACGCTGCTGGGGCCCAGGAGGGACCAGAAGGTCGCAAATTGGACCTGCAGAGAGAGGGGACGTCGAGCAAGACAAAGAGCCCCCACTGAAGCAGGTAGCACCCGGAGAAGTGCCAGAAACAGGCACTACGAGGATGCGTGAAACGGTGCTCGCCGAAGTTGCACAAAGGAGTCCCACGTCGCCGGAGACCAACTTAGAAAGTCGTGCAATGCAGGTTAGAGTGCCGTGGACCCAGGCTTGGCGGTGCACACAGGATTTCCGCCGGAAGTGCACAGGGGCCGGAGAAGCTTGCAAAGTCGCGGTTCCCAGCAATGCAGCCCAGCGAGGTGAGGCAAGGACTTACCTCCACCAAACTCGGGCTGAAGAGTCACTGGACTGTGGGAGTCACTTGGACGGTGTCGCTGAATTCGAGGGACCTCGCTCGTCGTGCTGAGAGGAGACCCAAGGGACCGGAGATGCAGCTTTTTGGTGCCTGCGGTTGCAGGGGGAAGATTCCGTCGACCCACGGGAGATTTCTTCGGAGCTTCTGGTGCAGAGAGGAGGCAGACTACCCCCACAGCATGCACAAGCAGGAAAACAGTCGAGAAGGCGGCAGGATCAGCGTTACAGAGTTGCAGTAGTCGTCTTTGCTACTATGTTGCAGGTTTGCAGGCTTCCAGCGCGGTCAGCGGTCGATTCCTTATCAGAAGGTGAAGAGGGAGATGCAGAGGAACTCGGCTGAGCTCATGCATTCGTTATCTAAAGTTTCCCCATAGACAGAGACCCTAAATAGCCAGAAAAGAGGGTTTGGCTACCTAGGAGAGAGGAAAGGCTACTAACACCTGAAGGAGCCTATCAGCAGGAGTCTCTGACGTCACCTGGTGGCACTGGCCACTCAGAGCAGTCCAGTGTGCCAGCAGCACCTCTGTTTCCAAGATGGCAGAGGTCTGGAGCACACTGGAGGAGCTCTGGACACCTCCCAGGGGAGGTGAAGGTCAGGGGAGTGGTCACTCCCCTTTCCTTTGTCCAGTTTCGCGCCAGAGCAGGGGCTAAGGGGTCCCTGAACCGGTGTAGACTGGCTTATGCAGAATTGGGCACATCTGTGCCCAACAAAGCATTTCCAGAGGCTGGGGGAGGCTACTCCTCCCCTGCCTTCACACCATTTTCCAAAGGGAGAGGGTGTCACACCCTCTCTCAGAGGAAGTTCTTTGTTCTGCCATCCTGGGCCAGGCCTGGCTGGACCCCAGGAGGGCAGCTGCCTGTCTGAGGGGTTGGCAGCAGCAGCAGCTGCAGTGAAACCCCAGGAAGGGCAGTCTGGCAGTACCAGGGTCTGTGCTACAGACCACTGGGATCATGGAATTGTACCAACAATGCCAGGATGGCATAGAGGGGGCAATTCCATGATCATAGACATGTTACATGGCCATATTCGGAGTTACCATGGTGAAGCTACATATAGGTAGTGACCTATATGTAGTGCACGCGTGTAATGGTGTCCCCGCACTCACAAAGTTCAGTGAATTGGCTCTGAACAATGTGGGGGCACCTTGGCTAGTGCCAGGGTGCCCTCACACTAAGTAACTTTGCACCTAACCTTTACCAGGTAAAGGTTAGACATATAGGTGACTTATAAGTTACTTAAGTGCAGTGTAAAATGGCTGTGAAATAACGTGGACGTTATTTCACTCAGGCTGCGGTGGCAGGATTGTGTAAGAATTGTCAGAGCTCCCTATGGGTGGCAAAAGAAATGCTGCAGCCCATAGGGGTCTCCTGGAACCCCAATACCCTGGGTACCTCAGTACCATATACTAGGGAATTATAAGGGTGTTCCAGTAAGCCAATGTAAATTGGTAAAAATGGTCACTAGCCTGTTAGTGACATTTTAAAAGTAATGAGAGAGCATAACCACTGAGGTTCTGGTTAGCAGAGCCTCAGTGAGACAGTTAGGCACCACACAGGGAACATATACATGCACACCTATGAGCACTGGGGCCCTGTGTGACAGGGTCCCAGTGACACATACATATAGGCCACAAACCTATGAGCACTGGGGTCCTGACCAGCAGGATCCCAGTGACACATAACAAACATACTGAAAACATAGTGTTTTCACTATGAGCACTGAGGCCTGGCTATCAGGATCCCAGTGAGACAGTGAAAACAGTGACAAACATCCTGACATACACTCACCAACAGGCCAAAAGTGGGGGTAACAAGGCTAGAAAGAGGCTACCTTCTCACACAACCCCCCCCAAACGAAGGACAATAAGGCTAACCTTGGCCAGTTGAGACTTTATTGTCTAAGTGGTGATAAGTAGAGAGTAGCTCTGCAATAGACTGGTTACTCCCTTTATCATCCACTATATGGTTACTTCCCTGTGGGGATGTAAACCACCCTGTTTGAAGTTTTTTAGCTAACCAACAATGTGAAGATGTATTTTCAGAGTTTCTATCAGTAAGTTTTAGTTTAGAGCAGTGGGAATTATCCACTGAACCTATTTGTAATGATGGAAATGCCAGACAGGGATGCTGTCTCAGTAAAGCCATAGCTGGGCAAAAACTTTGTCCATTTGGCTGGAAGAGGGAACAGGGATGCTGTTTCTCTTGAGTTGGAGCAGGGCAGGGATGCTGTCCTATGAGCTCCACACTAGGGCAGGGATGCTGTCCTAAGTGTTGTGAGGTAGTGCAGGGTTTCTGCACTAAAGTTTCTCTGGGAGGGTTGGAGGGATGCTCCATGTTAACTAAAATGGTGCTGTTTTTCTCACCAATGTTAGTTATCCCACAGAGAGGTACTTCCACCTCAGGGAGTCCAGCTTTGCCAGCTGATGATTCCCTTGGAACAGGTGCCACCCCAGGAGAGGTTTCTCCCACCACAGGAATAGTATCCTGAATGGTAGGGTGGTTAGGGGATACTGTGATCCCCTTTTTACCTGTTGATGGAGAGGGATCCTGAGTTTTCAGGCCTTCTCTCCTTTGCTTTTTCATTTCACTTGAAATGAGAGGGAACAATTCCTCAGGGATGCCCAGCATGGCTGCATGGGCATAAAACTCTACATCAGCCCAACCTGAGGCCTCTAGGTCATTACCTAAGAGACAGTCTACAGGTAAGCTAGGTGATACCACCACCTGCTTAGGGCCAGTAACTCCACCCCAACTAAACTGAATTATAGCTAAGGGAAGAAACTTAGTGGAGTTATGGACATCAATAATCTTATACTGTTGTCCAATGATGTGTTGTTCAGGAGGCACTAGGTTTTCAGTCACCAAAGTGAAACTGGCACCTGTGTCCCTGTAGGCCAAGGCCTCAACACCATTTATTGAAACTGTCTGCCTGTACTTATCCATTGTAAGGGGACAAGCAGCCAGTGTGGCAAGGCCAATGCCACTAGGTGTGACAGAAACTGTCTTGGGACTGATGACATCAGTTTCCACTATGGACCCATAAGTGAACCCAACTACACCCTTTGCTTGACTGTTGCCAGCAGTCCCACCACTAGTACCACTACTGCTAGGGGCACTAGAGCTTGATGTATTAGTGGTGGTAGGCTCAGGGGGTTTACCTGGACAGGACTTATCCCCTGGCCTATGGCCTCTGTTTTTACACACAAAGCACCAAGGCTTTTTAATGTGTGCAGGTTGGGAAGAAGAGGAAGAATTTGTTTTATCCCCACCCTCTGAAGAGTGTTTAAGATTTGAAGTGGGATCTTTGGTTTTACCCTTATCCCCATGCTTATCTTGAGATTTTTCACCATCTTTCTTCTTATTGCCATCTTTGTCACCCCCTGTATGAACTTTTCTGTTCACCCTTGTTCTGACCCATTTGTCTGCCTTCTTTCCCAATTCTTGGGGAGAGGTCAGATCAGAGTCTACCAGGTACTGGTGCAACAAATCAGACACACAATTATTAAGTATATGCTCTCTCAGGATTGTGTTATACAGGCTTTCATAATCAGTAACTTTACTGCCATGTAACCACCCCTCCAAGGCCTTCACTGAATGGTCAATGAAATCAACCCAGTCTTGTGAAGACTCCTTTTTGGTCTCTCTGAACTTTATCCTGTATTGTTCAGTGGTTAAGCCATAACCATCCAGGAGTGCATTCTTAAGTACTGTAAAATTATTGGCATCATTTTCTTTCACTGTAAGGAGCCTATCCCTACCTTTTCCACTAAATGATAGCCATAGGATAGCAGCCCACTGCTTTTGGGGGACATCCTGTACAGCACAGGCCCTCTCAAGTGCAGCAAACCACTTGTTAATGTCATCCCCCTCCTTATAAGGGGGAACTATCTTGTGCAGATTCCTGGAATCATGCTCTTTTGCAGGATGACTATGGGGAATACTGCTGCTGCCACCATGGGTATCTAAACCCAACTTCTGTCTTTCCCTCTCTATTTCTAAAGACTGTCTATCCAAATCCAGCTGTTGCTTCTTGAGCTTCAGTCTGGTTTGTTCCACTCTCAATCTATTGAGCTCCCTTTCTAACAATCTGTCATCAGGGTGGGTGGGAGGGACATTTCTAGATACAGAGGTATGATGGGAATGAACAGAAGGAGACCTGTCCCTTACAGAGGGCACCCTAACAGCTTGGCTACCAGTATAATGTGAGAGCACACCATCAGTATGGTGTGATTCAACCTCTGTACCAACTATGCTAGACTGTCTAGTAATGGGCAGGCTGAGAAGTTTCTTTCCTGAACCTTTTTCTGGGGGAGTCCCTGGATCAGATTGAGAACCATTAGCTACTTTTTCTACAGATTGGGCACTTATGGCCTTATCCTGTACTCTAAGCATATTAATTAACAGTTCTAAGGAAGGATTCTTCCCTACACTCAAACCTCTCTCTATGCAGAGACTCCTTGCTCCTTTCCAGCTAAGGTGATCATATGCAAGTTTGGACAGTTCAACATTTTTTCCTGTGCCAGACATTTTTTTGAGAGAGTTAAAGTGATAGAAAAAGAGAAAAAAGTTTTCAGAACTTTTTGGAAAGACAGAAAAAACTTTTTAAACTTTTAAGAACTTTTTGAAAGTTTAGGAGTACTTTTCAGCACTTAGAAAAGAGTGAAAAGAGGAAATGCAAAACTTTTTGGCTATGTGTATATACACTGACCTTGTTTTGTATATTTTTCTCTTATGAAAAGTACAATGACAAGAGTGGTAAGTAGTCTCAAGCACTTATCCCACCGCTGCACAACCAATGTAGGAGGCTGGACTGGCTTGTAGTGAGTACCAAGGGGTACTTGCACCTTGCACCAGGCCCAGTTATCCCTTATTAGTGTATAGGGTGTCTAGCAGCTTAGGCTGATAGATAATGGTAGCTTAGCAAAGCAGCTCAGGCTGAACTAGGAGACGTGTGAAGCTACTACAGTACCACCTAGTGTCATATGCACAATATCATAAGAAAACACAATACACAGTTATACTAAAAATAAAGGTACTTTATTTTTATGACAATATGCCAAAGTATCTTAGAGTGTACCCTCAGTGAGAGGATAGGAAATATACACAAGATATATATACACAATAGCAAAAATATGCAGTATAGTCTTAGAAAACAGTGCAAACAATGTATAGTTACAATAGGATGCAATGGGGAAACATAGGGATAGGGGCAACACAAACCATATACTCCAAAAGTGGAATGCGAACCACGAATGGACCCCAAACCTATGTGACCTTGTAGAGGGTCGCTGGGACTATTAGAAAATAGTGAGAGTTAGAAAAATAACCCTCCCCAAGACCCTGAAAAGTGAGTGCAAAGTGCACCAAAGTTCCCCTAAGGACAAAATAGTCGTGTTAGAGGGAAAATGCAAGGAAAACACAAATCAGCAATGCAACAACGATGGATTCCTGACTGAGGGTACCTGTGGAACAAGGGGACCAAGTCCAAAAGTCACAAGCAGCTCGGAGATGGGCAGATGCCCAAGAAATGCCAGCGGTTGGTGCAAAGAAGCTCTTACTAGGCTGAAGAACTGTGAATACTGCAGGAACGACAAGGGCTAGAGACTTCCCCTTTGGAGGATGGATCCCCCACGCCTTGGAGAGTCGTGCAGAAGTGTTTTCCCGCCGGATGGATGCCAACAAGCCTTGCTACACGCAAATCGTGCGTTTGGCGTTTTTGGACGCTGCTGGGGCCCAGGAGGGACCAGAAGGTCGCAAATTGGACCTGCAGAGAGAGGGGACGTCGAGCAAGACAAAGAGCCCCCACTGAAGCAGGTAGCACCCGGAGAAGTGCCAGAAACAGGCACTACGAGGATGCGTGAAACGGTGCTCGCCGAAGTTGCACAAAGGAGTCCCACGTCGCCGGAGACCAACTTAGAAAGTCGTGCAATGCAGGTTAGAGTGCCGTGGACCCAGGCTTGGCGGTGCACACAGGATTTCCGCCGGAAGTGCACAGGGGCCGGAGAAGCTTGCAAAGTCGCGGTTCCCAGCAATGCAGCCCAGCGAGGTGAGGCAAGGACTTACCTCCACCAAACTCGGGCTGAAGAGTCACTGGACTGTGGGAGTCACTTGGACGGTGTCGCTGAATTCGAGGGACCTCGCTCGTTGTGCTGAGAGGAGACCCAAGGGACCGGAGATGCAGCTTTTTGGTGCCTGCGGTTGCAGGGGGAAGATTCCGTCGACCCACGGGAGATTTCTTCGGAGCTTCTGGTGCAGAGAGGAGGCAGACTACCCCCACAGCATGCACAAGCAGGAAAACAGTCGAGAAGGCGGCAGGATCAGCGTTACAGAGTTGCAGTAGTCGTCTTTGCTACTATGTTGCAGGTTTGCAGGCTTCCAGCGCGGTCAGCGGTCGATTCCTTATCAGAAGGTGAAGAGGGAGATGCAGAGGAACTCGGCTGAGCTCATGCATTCGTTATCTAAAGTTTCCCCAGAGACAGAGACCCTAAATAGCCAGAAAAGAGGGTTTGGCTACCTAGGAGAGAGGAAAGGCTATTAACACCTGAAGGAGCCTATCAGCAGGAGTCTCTGACGTCACCTGGTGGCACTGGCCACTCAGAGCAGTCCAGTGTGCCAGCAGCACCTCTGTTTCCAAGATGGCAGAGGTCTGGAGCACACTGGAGGAGCTCTGGACACCTCCCAGGGGAGGTGAAGGTCAGGGGAGTGGTCACTCCCCTTTCCTTTGTCCAGTTTCGCGCCAGAGCAGGGGCTAAGGGGTCCCTGAACCGGTGTAGACTGGCTTATGCAGAATTGGGCACATCTGTGCCCAACAAAGCATTTCCAGAGGCTGGGGGAGGCTACTCCTCCCCTGCCTTCACACCATTTTCCAAAGGGAGAGGGTGTCACACCCTCTCTCAGAGGAAGTTCTTTGTTCTGCCATCCTGGGCCAGGCCTGGCTGGACCCCAGGAGGGCAGCTGCCTGTCTGAGGGGTTGGCAGCAGCAGCAGCTGCAGTGAAACCCCAGGAAGGGCAGTCTGGCAGTACCAGGGTCTGTGCTACAGACCACTGGGATCATGGAATTGTACCAACAATGCCAGGATGGCATAGAGGGGGCAATTCCATGATCATAGACATGTTACATGGCCATATTCGGAGTTACCATGGTGAAGCTACATATAGGTAGTGACCTATATGTAGTGCACGCGTGTAATGGTGTCCCCGCACTCACAAAGTTCAGTGAATTGGCTCTGAACAATGTGGGGGCACCTTGGCTAGTGCCAGGGTGCCCTCACACTAAGTAACTTTGCACCTAACCTTTACCAGGTAAAGGTTAGACATATAGGTGACTTATAAGTTACTTAAGTGCAGTGTAAAATGGCTGTGAAATAACGTGGACGTTATTTCACTCAGGCTGCGGTGGCAGGCCTGTGTAAGAATTGTCAGAGCTCCCTATGGGTGGCAAAAGAAATGCTGCAGCCCATAGGGGTCTCCTGGAACCCCAATACCCTGGGTACCTCAGTACCATATACTAGGGAATTATAAGGGTGTTCCAGTAAGCCAATGTAAATTGGTAAAAATGGTCACTAGCCTGTTAGTGACAATTTAAAAGTAATGAGAGAGCATAACCACTGAGGTTCTGGTTAGCAGAGCCTCAGTGAGACAGTTAGGCACCACACAGGGAACATATACATGCACACCTATGAGCACTGGGGCCCTGTGTGACAGGGTCCCAGTGACACATACATATAGGCCACAAACCTATGAGCACTGGGGTCCTGACCAGCAGGATCCCAGTGACACATAACAAACATACTGAAAACATAGTGTTTTCACTATGAGCACTGAGGCCTGGCTATCAGGATCCCAGTGAGACAGTGAAAACAGTGACAAACATCCTGACATACACTCACCAACAGGCCAAAAGTGGGGGTAACAAGGCTAGAAAGAGGCTACCTTCTCACACCGGGATGTCTGACTCCACGTCTTCTAACACTGAGGTGTGTGTTGCCCCTTCACAACCAACAACGAGAAGGACAAAGCAGGCAACACACACATCAAAAGAAGAAGACATGGAACAGATCACATTCACAAGAAAAAGTACCCGGAAGCACTAGTCCCTGCCACATGGCCGACATTTACCAAGGTCCTGCGCTTTGTAACTTGCCAGTCTTGCAACAACTGTACTCAAGTGCTGTTCTGCAAACCACTGTATATCTTGTCACCCAGCCCAGTGATTTTCTCTCTCCTACTCATTGCCAAATCCTGTCCCTCTGCACTGTCTGAAACAGCAACCCCAGCATGACAAAAGCATTTTGGTAA